>NC_056733.1:1017315653-1017369308 GCF_019279795.1 Protopterus annectens
CAGTGGAATTCTTGGTAATGCTGTGGAGTTACTTCCGTAGGTACAGGGAGTATTACTTACATTTGTAATGGCAGTGGAGTTACTTCCTTAGGTACAGGGAGTATTACTTACATTTGTAAAGCCAGTGGAGTTATCTTACTTAGGGAATGGATGAGTGACATTACATTTGTAATGCCAGTGGATTACTTACATTTAATGTCAGTGGAATTACTTCCTAAGGTCAGGGGTTACATTCATTTGTAATGGTAGTGACATTACATTTGTAATGCCAGTGGAGTTACTTCCTTTTAAACCAGTGGACATTACTTTTTAAGGCCAGTGGAGTTATGTTCATTAGGTAGGTAATGGACAGTGGAGTTATAATGCCAGTGGAGTTATGTTCATTAGGTCATTGTATGGACAGTGGAGTTTTTAATTCTAGTGGAGTTTATCTTACATTACAGGGAATGCCAGTGACATTACATTTTATCAGGGATTTTTGACAGGTACAGATTGTATGTGACATTACATTTGTAATGCCAGTGGAGTTATCTTCCTTGAGTACAGGGATTATATGTACCATTACATTTGTAATGTCAGTGGAGTTATGCTGTAGGTACAGGGATTGTATGTGACATTACATTTGTAATAATGCCAGTGGAGTTATCTTCCCTTAGGTACAGGGGATTGTATGTGACATTGATACATTTGTAATGCCGGTGGAGTTATCTTCCTTAGGTACAGGGTTGTATGTGACATTACATTTGACTGCCAGTGGAGTTATCTTTCATAGGTGAGGGATTGTATGTGACATTACATTTGGCAATGTCGGTGGTCTATCATCTTCATAGGTACAGGGTTATGTGACATTACATTTGTAATGCCAGTGGAGTTATCTTATAGGTACCCAGAATTATATGTGACATTACATTTGTAATGCCAGTGGAATTATCTTACTTAGGTTGCAGGGATTATATGTGACCATTTTGACTGTCAGTGAATCTTCCTTAGGTGCAGGGTTGTATGTGACATTACATTTTGTAATGCCAGTGGAGTTATCTTCCTTAGGTACAGGGATTATATGTGCCATTACATTTGTAATGTCAGTGGAGTTATCTTCCTTAGGTACAGGGATTGTATGTGACATTACATTTGTAATGCCAGTGGAGTTATCTTCCTTAGGTACAGGGATTGTATGTGACATTACATTTGTAATGCCAGTGGAGTTATCTTCCTTAGGTACAGGGATTGTATGTGACATTACATTTGTAATGCCAGTGGAGTTATCTTCCTTAGGTACAGGATTGTATGTGACATTACATTTGTAATGTCAGTGGAGTTATCTTCCTTAGGTACAGGGATTGTATGTGACATTACATTTGTAATGCCAGTGGAGTTATCTTACTTAGGTACAGGAATTATATGTGACATTACATTTGTAATGCCAGTGGAGTTATCTTACTTAGGTACAGGGATTATATGTGACATTACATTTGTAATGTCAGTGGAGTTATCTTCCTTAGGTACAGGGATTGTATGTGACATTACATTTGTAATGCCAGTGGAGTTATCTTCCTTAGGTACAGGGATTGTATGTGACATTACATTTGTAATGCCAGTGGAGTTATCTTCCTTAGGTACCGGGATTGTATGTGACATTACATTTGTAATGCCAGTGGAGTTATCTTCCTTAGGTACCGGGATTGTATGTGACATTACATTTGTAATGTCAGTGGAGTTATCTTCCTTAGGTACAGGGATTGTATGTGACATTACATTTGTAATGTCAGTGGAGTTATCTTCCTTAGGTACAGGGATTGTATGTGACATTACATTTGTAATGCCAGTGGAGTTATCTTCCTTAGGTACAGGGATTGTATGTGACATTACATTTGTAATGCCAGTGGAGTTATCTTCCTTAGGTACAGGGATTGTATGTGACATTACATTTGTAATGCCAGTGGAGTTATCTTCCTTAGGTACAGGGATTGTATGTGACATTACATTTGTAATGCCAGTGGAGTTATCTTCCTTAGGTAAAGGGATTGTATGTGACATTACATTTGTAATGCCAGTGGAGTTATCTTCCTTAGGTACAGGGATTGTATGTGACATTACATTTGTAATGTCAGTGGAGTTATCTTCCTTAGGTACAGGGATTGTATGTGACATTACATTTGTAATGTCAGTGGAGTTATCTTCCTTAGGTACAGGGATTGTATGTGACATTACATTTGTAATGCCAGTGGAGTTATCTTCCTTAGGTACAGGGATTGTATGTGACATTACATTTGTAATGCCAGTGGAGTTATCTTCCTTAGGTACAGGGATTGTATGTGACATTACATTTGTAATGCCAGTGGAGTTATCTTCCTTAGGTACAGGGATTGTATGTGACATTACATTTGTAATGCCAGTGGAGTTATCTTCCTTAGGTACAGGGATTGTATGTGACATTACATTTGTAATGCCAGTGGAGTTATCTTCCTTAGGTACAGGGATTGTATGTGACATTACATTTGTAATGTCAGTGGAGTTATCTTCCTTAGGTACAGGGTTTATATGTGACATTACATTTGTAATGCCAGTGGAGTTATCTTCCTTAGGTACAGGGATTGTATGTGACATTACATTTGTAATGCCAGTGGAGTTATCTTCCTTAGGTACAGGGATTGTATGTGACATTACATTTGTAATGCCAGTGGAGTTATCTTCCTTAGGTACAGGGATTGTATGTGACATTACATTTGTAATGCCAGTGGAGTTATCTTCCTTAGGTACAGGGATTGTATGTGACATTACATTTGTAATGCCAGTGGAGTTATCTTCCTAGGTACAGGGATCGTATGTGACATTACATTTGTAATGCCAGTGGAGTTATCTTCCTTAGGTACAGGGATCGTATGTGACATTACATTTGTAATGCCAGTGGAGTTATCTTCCTTAGGTACAGGGATCGTATGTGACATTACATTTGTAATGCCAGTGGAGTTATCTTCCTTAGGTACAGGGATCGTATGTGACATTACATTTGTAATGCCAGTGGAGTTATCTTCCTTAGTGTACAGGGATCGAATGTGCCTTTACATTTGTAATGCCAGTGGGAGTTATCTTCCTTAGGTACAGGGATCGTATGTGACATTACATTTGTAATGCCAGTGGAGTTATCTTCCTTAGGTACAGGATCGTATGTGACATTACATTTGTAATGCCAGTGGAGTTATCTTCCTTAGGTACAGGGATCGTATGTGACATTACATTTGTAATGCCAGTGGAGCTATCTTCCTTAGGTACAGGGATCGTATGTGACATTACATTTGTAATGCCAGTGGAGTTATCTTCCTTAGGTACAGGGATCGTATGTGACATTACATTTGTAATGCCAGTGGAGTTATCTTCCTTAGGTACAGGGATCGTATGTGACATTACATTTGTAATGCCAGTGGAGTTATCTTCCTTAGGTACAGGGATTATGTGACATTACATTTGTAATGCCAGTGGAGCTATCTTCCTTAGGTACAGGGATCGTATGTGACATTACATTTGTAATGCCAGTGGAGTTATCTTCCTTAGGTACAGGGATCGTATGTGACATTACATTTGTAATGCCAGTGGAGTTATCTTCCTTAGGTACAGGGATATGTGACATTACATTTGTAATGCCAGTGGAGTTATCTTCCTTAGGTACAGGGATCGTATGTGACATTACATTTGTAATGCCAGTGGAGTTATCTTCCTTAGGTACAGGGATCGTATGTGACATTACATTTTTAATGCCAGTGGAGTTATCTTCCTTAGGTACAGGGATCGTATGTGACATTACATTTTTAATGCCAGTGGAGTTATCTTCCTTAGGTACAGGGATCGTATGTGACATTACATTTGTAATGCCAGTGGAGTTATCTTCCTTAGGTACAGGGATCGTATGTGACATTACATTTGTAATGCCAGTGGAGTTATCTTCCTTAGGTACAGGGATCGTATGTGACATTACATTTGTAATGCCAGTGGAGTTATCTTCCTTATGTACAGGGATTGTATGTGACATTACATTTGTAATGCCAGTGGAGTTATCTTCCTTAGGTACAGGGATTGTATGTGACATTACATCTGTAATGCCAGTGGAGTTATCTTCCTTAGGTACAGGGATTGTATGTGACATTACATCTGTAATGCCAGTGGAATTATCTTCCTTAGGTACAGGGATTATATGTGACATTTTCCAAAGGATAGGGGCATATGATTCAGCTATGATCTTTTAATCAGGATGCTAATAGGGAAAGCTATTGCATCTGTGGCAAGCTTAAGGTACTCTAGTGGGAGGTTGTTGGCTGAGTTTAAGCAAGGTTTTAGTTTTGTAATAGTCTGTTATTGGAGATACAGGGATGGGCTGAAAGTAAAAAAAGGAGGTTGTGAGTTAGAGTTTTAGAGAGGGGAATGGTTATAGGAGTGAAATTAGTGTGAAGTGTTAAGAGTTAATGTTTGGTGAACTACTAGTAGTAATTTGGGATGGTGTACTTGGATTTGTACTTACATTGTCAATATACTCTATAAAATATTATTGAATTTGATGGCTGTCTGCTGAGGTGGCATATCTGGGAATGGATTGGGATCATTTTTTTCCTGGGTTGAAGGATGTTTATATAGTGGACCAGAATTTATTTGGTTGTTTTTATGGCTCTCTTGAATGCGAGAATAGTAGAATGTGTTATCATGGGAGATTTGTTTTATGTATGATCTCATATTTGTCCAAATAGCCAAACATTTCTGTCATTCTCATTCTTTATTCAGGTAGTCGATGCTTTGTCCTTGTCCTTCATTAGGATTTTGCATGAGTAAGTAAGCTATTTGGCTTGGTTATTTTTTATTCTTATTGCACATTGTGAGGCTAGTGTGTTAAGAATACTTAAGGCAGTCCTGTTGAAATATTCAACTGCATCATCAAAGGGGGGTCTTTTTAGGATGGTCCAGTCTATAGATTTCAAAGTATCAAAGAATAACTCTTTGTTGAACTTTTATACGTTGTGTATAGTTTTGAATTTGTGTTGCTTTATGGGTTGAGTGATAGTTCTATGAGCAAAGGCTGGTAGGTGGTCACTTAAGAAATCAGGGAGTGTACCTGAGGATGTAAAATTAGATTGGTAACAAACTAATATCCAAGCCAGGGTGGACTACTGGGTATTATTTTTTCTATATCTCATTGGAATATTTATTAGTTAAGTAAAGCCAAAGAGGTTTATACTGTTAGTTGACTAACATGAAGATAGGACCTGCCACTCATTATTATCACCACCTAGGATAATAGTTTAATTTTGCATTGTTTCAGAAATCCAGGATAGAATATTTTCAAGAAAGGGAATGTTTTGTCCACAAGGGATATACAAAGTGCAATGCAAATGCTCTTGGAGGAGTTAAGTTTTAGGAAAGTGATAAGGATTTCCATTGTGCCAAATTTAGATATATTATCAGGGAAGGGGGTAACTGTTAAAGTGTTTGGGAAGACTAGGACTATTCCACCAGCGTTTTATGTTCTCTAGATACTCTGATAATGTGGTAAACAAGGGGTAGAATGTCATTATCTTTTATTTTAGGTTTTTACCTGGATTCAGTAGTGGCAAGGATGTCTGGGTCCGACTGAGTTAACCAAGTGTGAACGCCTATGATTTTTTTTGCATATGGTCCTAAAATTAAAAGTGATACATTATTTGCCTGTATACTGTGCTTAAGACCTGGGTTGGGGAGAATGTCCCCACACAGACGTATGATAGTGACAGAATTTCAACTTAGTCTGGGAAGTTTGAAAGATCTGGGTACACTTATTAATTTTAGGTTGGAATAGTTAGTAATGAAATATTTTAGGGTAGGAATGGAAGAAGGCAGGTATAGATTAGAGTTGGGGACATTAGAGTGAGGTTTGTAATAGAGAGGGATTGAATGGAGAGGATGAGGTAGTAGCTGAGGTATATTTTATCAGTAGTGCAGCTGGTGGAGATGTTAGGTTAGAAATTAGAAGAAGAACGAGTAATGGAAAGCATGTGTGAAACAGCACGATTAGAGTTGAGAGGAAAATAAACAATTATGAAGAAGGCAGAACTACGGATAGAAGAGAAAGAAGAGATGCGGGTAATGTAAGAGATCTATGGGGTAGAGTATAGGTAGGCAGAGTGAAGGATAGCAGCATAGAAAGGGGTGTGGCTATAGAGATGGAAGTGTATTGTGGGTGGGGATGACGTTTAACACAAAGATTAGACATCAGTGGGAAGTGAATGTTGTGAGATGGAGAGGGAGCCAAAAGAAGTACAATTTTAGAGTATGTGAGCGTGAGTAGGAATTGGGGTAAGGTAGGAGCTGAACAGAGAGGGTCTCACAACTGAGTGGAGTTTTTCAGCAAAAAACAATCTGTAAGATGACCAAAGGGTAAAGTAAATCTTAAGGTTTTATACCATGTAATCAAATGTGGATTTCAGCTCAAGAAGAGCTTAAGTAAGTTAATTTAGAGTATTCTATAGATAAATTAAAGAAAACTAAAAGCACACCAAAAATAGGGAAAATTGATAAGAATGTCTATCAAGGTGTTTACAGTAGGGCAAAAGAAATCAAACTATGCTTCCAAATCGATGTAAGTAATGGGGCTATCTAGCAATTTTAAAGGATAGAGTTTCCAAAGAGGTGTGCACATTTGACTTGCAGAATAGTATTAGACAAAGGAAGTTATTTTTGTATGATCTGATTCTCCAAACACAAGAATACCACAAGCTCTAGAGCCACATTTATTTAAGAGTCTTGGGACTGCTTGTTGAGACTTTGGTGAGGGTTGCCATAGGAACATGCAGGAAGAGGTTCCTCAAGAAAAAATCTATATGTACAGAGTGGTACAAGGAGGCTTAAGCAGTGAAAGAAAGAAAAATCTATTGATAAAAGGGTAAAAGACAGAAAAAGAAAAATTAAAGGGATACATAAAAAAGAAAAAGAAAGTAAATGGATGAAAAGTATATATACAGCTAATGATTCGGGGTTGATGTAAAGGCTAAGGTATTTGACTCACAGACACAAGGTACACTGTTTGATTCTCACATTTGGGAAGGAAATTGGATAGGCTTAGAATAGCCTATTAAGAAAGTTAGCCTAGTAATTAGCTATGAATTTATGAACTGATGAAACCATGTATTTAAGGAAAAGAGAAAATGAAAATTTTACAGTGCTTTCTGTAAATGTGAATAGTATTAAGAATATAGTAAGAAGAATATGGGTTTTCGTGTGGTATAATACATGTGATGTAGATGTAATTATATTACAAAACACAAGGAGGAAAGATAATCTGAAATTTGGGAAATGAGAGGTTTCTGGAATAGTGTATTCTTTGAAGCGGTCACAAAAGCCGTAGATGAGGTTAAGGTGGTTCACACAGCCTATCTAGATCTCGCCATGGCTTTCAACGTCATCCCCCACTCTAGAATTATAGATAAAATCACTAAACTAGGTATAACTCCATATGTCACAAGATGTGTTGCCAACTGGCTCACTGACAGAACCCAGAGTGTGAAAGTAGAAGACTCCAAATCCAACTTCAGACCAGTGACACATGGAGTACCACAGGGTTCAGTCCTGGGTCCTCTCTTGTTTGGTATCTACTTCTCAGAAGTACAGGCTAACACAGAAGGTCTTTGGTTAATGAAGTTTGCAGATGACTGCAAACTAGGAGCCATAATCGAAACTCCTAATGATGTGGACCCCCTACAAAAGGGCCTCACTGAGACAGATGCCTGGTGCCAAAGCCATGGCCTCAAGCTCAATGCCAAAATGCATTGTTATCCCTTTTGATAAAAACTCTGCACCCATGAACTACCACATAGGTGGTAGTCTACTTAACACAAAGTGTGATAAAAGACCTTGGGACACAGCAGTTTCTCCTTTGATAATCACATCGCTATAGTAGTCAGGAAATCCTTCTACATGGCACACCTCAACACAAAAGGTTTCTCATCCAGGAAAAAAGAGGTCATTGTTCACCTCTACTCATTACTCATTAGACCCATTATAGAGTACAATGCCCCTTTTGGTATGCACCTCACAAGACATCTACAACAACTAGAAAGGCCGCAGAAATACTTTACAAAGAGGATTACCGGCCTCAAACAGATGCCCTACACAGACCGTCTCAAAAAACTCCAGCTTTACTCAGTTGCATATCGCCTACTGAGAGGCAATCTCTGCCTAACATACAAAGCTATGTCAAACCCAGAGCTGTTGGACATGCTTCACTTAAAGAAATCCCATTCCCTCCGAGCAACATGCTCTAGGGACATAAACCTTGTCACCACAATAAACCGAACATGCTGGAGGGATAAATTCCTGTCCCAGAGAATTCCCATGCTCTGGAACAAACTACCTATCTATATCAAACACTTGTGACTCTGCTCGACAGGGCCACAGGAAAATAATTTTCTTGGGTGTCTTAAGCCAGGGTACCTTTTTGGCTAGGCTTATATACGTCCTAGGGCTAATAGCCTAGTACCTACCTATGAACCTATGATCTTGCAATGATCAATTTCTATAGTTTCCTGATCATCAGCCCAATCTGATCAGTAATATTCACTATGACAGTAAACCATATATATCCTCAAACTCTGGATCTTTAAAGATCACTGAAGGGCAAATCTAATGCTGTTATTGAATGACTTGATTAAATTTAAGCACTCCCGTCCCCTTGATGACGTACTATCACATGCTTTTGCTTTTTCAGGCAATTTCTATTCCCACCACAATACTTACATAAATGCATTGGTCTCTAGCCAACAGGAATACAATGATAAATTCAGGAACAAACCCTTATGATGGATTCCTAGGATTAACAAACTATCTGACAGAAGGAAGAAATGTTTTGTCTGTAGGAATAAACTGAATACCATAACCTTCTGAAATAAACTCAAAAAGGCTAAACAAAGAACTTAGAAAAAAATCCAAACCATCTATGGATAAATATGAAGTGAAAATTGCCATCACTCTAAAGAGTAGCCATGAAGCCTTTTTCAACTATATTAGAAACCTCAGAAGCAATACCTAACACTGCATTGAGCTAATGCTTAACAATAACACATTTGCATTCTTAGTGGACATAGCCAAAATATTAGCCAATAAATTTAGCTCAAACTTTAAACCCTTATCTTCTGGTAACTTCCCCTTTATATTAGCATGTTTGTACTTGCCCCTCAAATCACCTTGGAGCAAGTCCTGAGGGCAGTCTCTAATGACACTGATATTAGCTCCATGCACAGCCTTACTGACCTGCTACTAAATCTGTTGTCCTCGCCCTCTCCACTGAATTCATACCTGAGGACTGGCAGAAAGCTGTGGTTATCCTACTGCATGAAGGATGGCCCACCACTGAGCCTGGGAGCTACAAACTAGTAGGCCTAAATAGTCTCATCTGCAAGGTGACAGAACATGTCATCACAGAGCTTATAAACAAAGACACTGGCAGCATGACCAATTGGGTTTGTTAAAGGTATATCCTGGTTATTAAATACAGTGGACATCTTTGAATAAGTCACCAGGGCATTGGATGAAGGCAGATTTGTTCACATTACCTATCTTGACCTGGCAAAGGCCTTTGACACTATCTGGCATGTATCACAAGCTAGTCTAAACTAAATTTAAACTCTTGTGTAATCCATTACATAGCAAAGTGACCCACCAGGAAAATTCAAGCTATTAGCATGGAAGGCACGCTATCATCTAAATCACAGACACTAGTGGAGTCACCCAAGGATCAGTGCTATTGCCACTCCTTCTCATTATATACTTCTGTGATATCTATGTTTATATAAGGGGCACTTCTGTGATATCTACGTTTATATAAGGGACATGTAGCTGACCATGTTTGCAGATTACTGCAAACTCAAAACTATTGTAAACCTTTCAGCTGACTCCCAAATTCTAGAGGTCCTAACATGTAGAAATAAATGGTGACAGAATGATGGCTTAAAGCTAAATGTTAAGAATGTAGTATTGTGATGTGATAAAAATGTGCACCCATGCACCTGTCATAGAGATGATACCCCTCAGAAACAGACATAGTCATTAAGGACCTGGGTACTTTCATAGACAATGAACTATCCTTCGATCTTGTATCTGCAGCCATTAGGAAGGTCTCCTATGTAGCCAGCCTGATTACCAGATGTATACATTTTAGGTTAAAGGAAGTTATTCCTCTCTACTGTCCCCTTATCAAGCCCATAGTAGAATATAATGCCTCTTTCATTATGTATCTGTCCAAATATGTGATTCATCTGAAAAAAAAACTAAGTATTTCCTCACAAAGAAGATGATGGCATGGCTTCTTTCTGCCTTAAAGCACTACTTCTCTTTTCTGTCTCTTGCAGACTTTTGTTGGAAGACCTTTGCTGTGCCTAAAACGCCTCAAATGATTTTGACATAAGGGGCCTCATACATATTCATGAAACAAAAATACCATAAAGACTCAATCAAAGCAATTAAACTGAACCATAACATAAAGAGGTCCTGATGGAGAGATAGATAATTTCTCTCCAAAAATCACCCTCCTATGGATTAGGCTTTCCAGAGTTATTAATCAAAATAGCTCATTGACCCTGTTCAAACATAACCTGGATGTTTGCATGGGAAACTGTAAATTCACCCCAGGTCTAGCCCCTGAATCTGTCGTGGAAAGTGGGAGACATTACTTGGCAGTTATTCTTGAAGAAGAGCACTGACTAGGTGAGATCTTGAGGCTAGGCTACCAGTGTACTATCTGATCAGCAGCCTAGTATGAACTTATAAACCTATGAAAGTGAAACAAGCTGAAATGTCATCAGAGGGTCCAGTAGGATGTGATATCAGAGGGTGCAGTAGGATGTGTCATCAGAGGGTGCAGTAGGATGTGTCATCAGAGGGTGCAGTAGGACGTGAGATCAGAGGGTGCAGTAGGATGTGAGATCAGAGGGTGCAGTAGGATGTGTCATCAGAGGGTGCAGTAGGATGTGAGATCAGAGGGTGCAGTAGGATGTGAGATCAGAGGGTGCAGTAGGATGTGTCATCAGAGGGTGCAGTAGGATGTGATATCAGAGGGTGCAGTAGGATGTGTCATCAGAATGTGCAGTAGGATGTGAGATCAGAGGGTGCAGTAGGACGTGAGATCAGAGGGTGCAGTAGGATGTGAGATCAGAGGGTGCAGTAGGACATGAGATCAGAGGATGCAGTAGGATGTGAGATCAGAGGGTGCAGTAGGATGTGAGATCAGAGGGTGCAGTAGGATGTGAGATCAGAGGGTGCAGTAGGATGTGAGATCAGAGGGTGCAGTAGGATGTGAGATCAGAGGGTGCAGTAGGATGTGAGATCAGAGGGTGCAGTAGGATGTGAGATCAGAGGGTGCAGTAGGATGTGAGATCAGAGGGTGCAGTAGGATGTGTCATCAGAGGGTGCAGTAGGATGTGAGATCAGAGGGTGCAGTAGGATGTGAGATCAGAGGGTGCAGTAGGATGTGAGATCAGAGGGTGCAGTAGGATGTGAGATCAGAGGGTGCAGTAGGATGTGAGATCAGAGGGTGCAGTAGGATGTGTCATCAGAGGGTGCAGTAGGATGTGTCATCAGAAGGTGCAGTAGGATGTGTCATCAGAGGGTGCAGTAGGAAGTGAGATCAGAGGGTGCAGTAGGATGTGTCATCAGAGGATGCAGTAGGATGTGAGATCAGAGGGTGCAGTAGGATGTGAGATCAGAGGGTGCAGTCGGATGTGTCATCAGATGGTGCAGTAGGATGTGTCATCAGACGGTGCAGTAGGATGTGTCATCAGACGGTGCAGTAGGATGTGAGATCAGGGGGTGCAGTAGGATGTGTCATCACAGGGTGCAGTAGGATGTGATGTCAGAGGGTGCAGTAGGATGTGTCATCACAGGGCGCAGTAGGATGTGAGATCAGAGGGTGCAGTAGGATGTGAGATCAGAGGGTGCAGTAGGATGTGTCATCACAGGGCACAGTAGGATGTGAGATCAGAGGGTGCAGTAGGATGTGAGATCAGAGGGTGCAGTAGGATGTGTTATCAGAGGGTGCAGTAGGATGTGAGATCAGAGGGTGCAGTCGGATGTGTCATCCGAGGGTGCAGTAGGATGTGAGATCAGAGGGTGCAGTAGGATGTGTCATCACAGGTTGCAGTAGGATGTGAGATCACAGGGTGCAGTAGGATGTGAGATCAGAGGGTGCAGTAGGATGTGATATCAGAGGGTGCAGTAGGATGTGTCATCAGAGAGTTCGGTAGGATGTGAGATCGGGGGTGCAGTAGGATGTGTCATCAGAGGGTGCAGTAGGATGTGAGATCAGAGGGTGCAGTTGGATGTGTCATCAGAGGGTGCAGTAGGATGTGATATCAGAGGGTGCAGTAGGATGTGTCATCCGAGGGTGCAGTAGGATGTGTCATCCGAGGGTGCAGTAGGATGTGATATCAGAGGGTGCAGTAGGATGTGTCATCAGAGGGTGCAGTAGGATGTGTCATCAGAATGTGCAGTAGGATGTGAGATCAGAGGGTGCAGTAGGATGTGTCATCAGAGGGTGCAGTAGGATGTGTCATCAGAGGGTGCAGTAGGATGTGAGATCAGAGGGTGCAGTAGGATGTGATATCAGAGGGTGCAGTAGGATGTGTCATCAGAGGGTGCAGTAGGATGTGTCATCAGAATGTGCAGTAGGATGTGAGATCAGAGGGTGCAGTAGGATGTGTCATCAGAGGGTGCAGTAGGATGTGTCATCAGAGGGTGCAGTAGGATGTGAGATCAGAGGGTGCAGTAGGATGTGAGATCAGAGGGTGCAGTAGGATGTGTCATCAGAGGGTTCAGTAGGAAGTGAGATCAGAGGGTGCAGTAGGATGTGTCATCAGAGTGTGCAGTAGGATGTGTCATCAGAGGGTGCAGTAGGATGTCTCATCCGAGGGTGCAGTAGGATGTGTCATCAGAGAGTGCAGTAGGATGTGTCATCAGAGGGTGCAGTAGGATGTGAGATCAGAGGGTGCAGTAGGATGTGACATCAGAGGTGCAGTAGGATGTGAGATCAGTGGGTGCAGTCGGATGTGTCATCAGAGGGTGCAGTATGATGTGAGATCAGAGGGTGCAGTAGGATGTGTCATCAGAGGGTGCGGTAGGATGTGAGATCAGAGGGTGCAGTAGGATGTCTCATCCGAGGGTGCAGTAGGATGTGTCATCAGAGAGTGCAGTAGGATGTGTCATCAGAGGGTGCAGTAGGATGTGATATCAGAGGGTGCAGTAGGATGTGTCATCAGAGGGTGCAGTAGGATGTGTCATCAGAGGGTGCAGTAGGACGTGAGATCAGAGGGTGCAGTAGGATGCGAGATCAGAGGGTGCAGTAGGATGTGTCATCAGACGGTGCAGTAGGATGTGAGATCAGAGGGTGCAGTAGGATGTGAGATCAGAGGGTGCAGTAGGATGTGTCATCAGAGGGTGCAGTAGGATGTGTTATCAGAGGGTGCAGTAGGATGTGTCATCAGAATGTGCAGTAGGATGTGAGATCAGAGGGTGCAGTAGGACGTGAGATCAGAGGGTGCAGTAGGATGTGAGATCAGAGGGTGCAGTAGGACATGAGATCAGAGGATGCAGTAGGATGTGAGATCAGAGGGTGCAGTAGGATGTGAGATCAGAGGGTGCAGTAGGACGTGAGATCAGAGGGTGCAGTAGGATGTGAGATCAGAGGGTGCAGTAGGATGTGAGATCAGAGGGTGCAGTAGGATGTGAGATCAGAGGGTGCAGTAGGATGTGAGATCAGAGGGTGCAGTAGTACGTGAGATCAGAGGATGCAGTAGGATGTGTCATCAGAGGGTGCAGTAGGATGTGAGATCAGAGGGTGCAGTAGGATGTGAGATCAGAGGGTGCAGTAGGATGTGAGATCAGAGGGTGCAGTAGGATGTGAGATCAGAGGGTGCAGTAGGATGTGAGATCAGAGGGTGCAGTAGGATGTGTCATCAGAGGGTGCAGTAGGATGTGTCATCAGAAGGTGCAGTAGGATGTGTCATCAGAGGGTGCAGTAGGATGTGAGATCAGAGGGTGCAGTAGGATGTGTCATCAGAGGGTGCAGTAGGATGTGAGATCAGAGGGTGCAGTAGGATGTGAGATCAGAGGGTGCAGTAGGATGTGTCATCAGAGGGTGCAGTAGGATGTGTCATCAGAGGGTGCAGTAGGATGTGTCATCAGAGGGTGCAGTAGGATGTGAGATCAGAGGGTGCAGTAGGATGTGTCATCACAGGGTGCAGTAGGATGTGATGTCAGAGGGTGCAGTAGGATGTGTCATCACAGGGCGCAGTAGGATGTGAGATCAGAGGGTGCAGTAGGATGTGAGATCAGAGGGTGCAGTAGGATGTGTCATCAGAGGGTGCAGTAGGATGTGAGATCAGAGGGTGCAGTAGGATGTGAGATCAGAGGGTGCAGTAGGATGTGATATCAGAGGGTGCAGTAGGATGTGAGATCAGAGGGTGCAGTCGGATGTGTCATCCGAGGGTGCAGTAGGATGTGAGATCAGAGGGTGCAGTAGGATGTGTGATGACAGGTTGCAGTAGGATGTGAGATCACAGGGTGCAGTAGGATGTGAGATCAGAGGGTGCAGTAGGATGTGATATCAGAGGGTGCAGTAGGATGTGTCATCAGAGGGTGCAGTAGGATGTGAGATCAGAGGGTGCAGTAGGATGTGTCATCAGAGGGTGCAGTAGGATGTGAGATCAGAGGGTGCAGTTGGATGTGTCATCAGAGGGTGCAGTAGGATGTGATATCAGAGGGTGCAGTAGGATGTGTCATCCGAGGGTGCAGTAGGATGTGTCATCAGAGGGTGCAGTAGGATGTGATATCAGAGGGTGCAGTAGGATGTGTCATCAGAGGGTGCAGTAGGATGTGTCATCAGAATGTGCAGTAGGATGTGAGATCAGAGGGTGCAGTAGGATGTGTCATCAGAGGGTGCAGTAGGATGTGTCATCAGAGGGTGCAGTAGGATGTGAGATCAGAGGGTGCAGTAGGATGTGATATCAGAGGGTGCAGTAGGATGTGTCATCAGAGGGTGCAGTAGGATGTGTCATCAGAATGTGCAGTAGGATGTGAGATCAGAGGGTGCAGTAGGATGTGTCATCAGAGGGTGCAGTAGGATGTGTCATCAGAGGGTGCAGTAGGATGTGAGATCAGAGGGTGCAGTAGGATGTGAGATCAGAGGGTGCAGTAGGATGTGTCATCAGAGGGTGCAGTAGGATGTGAGATCAGAGGGTGCAGTAGGATGTGTCATCAGAGGGTGCAGTAGGATGTGTCATCAGAGGGTGCAGTAGGATGTCTCATCCGAGGGTGCAGTAGGATGTGTCATCAGAGAGTGCAGTAGGATGTGTCATCAGAGGGTGCAGTAGGATGTGAGATCAGAGGGTGCAGTAGGATGTGACATCAGAGGTGCAGTAGGATGTGAGATCAGTGGGTGCAGTCGGATGTGTCATCAGAGGGTGCAGTATGATGTGAGATCAGAGGGTGCAGTAGGATGTGTCATCAGAGGGTGCGGTAGGATGTGAGATCAGAGGGTGCAGTAGGATGTGATATCCACAATGGAAGCTTGTCAGTGACCATGGTAAGTTCAGTGCTCCAGACTCTGCAGGTGAGACATGCCTATGCTGTAGAGAATGAGTGTAGCCTCCAAATGTCTTACAGAAGGAATGTGGGGTCAGTTTACTAACTAGAATACCACCTACTCAAGTTTCACCAACTCGCAGTTATTTGCATGAGTCACAAATATGATATGGTTAGCATATGTTGGAAATTTCTTTTTACCCCTTGACAGGTACTTTATATGATATGCACTTTTGCAGCCACTGAGATTTGGTCCTATTTTCATGCAGGAACTCATACTGGGGAAAAAAAATCACATGATCACATGATGCATTTCTTTAAAGGAAGCATGAACTGTCAGACAGTTTAACAAAGTTTGATCAAAATAAGTAAGACAGTCCAGATACTTTTCTTCCTAAAATTTGATTGTCAATTAAAGACGTTTTTAAATGTTTATCTCAGTTTAGGACTGAAGATAAATATCCTGAAAAAATAATAGACACATTTAGATTAAGCGAGGATACAGGTGACATTAATGATATTAGTGATATGTGTGGGATAATGGCTGAGAATGGGAAGACAGTACTGCACTAAAAGTATGGAACAGAAAACTGTGACCTCTGGGAAATGTGATTCTATTTAATCCGAAAATTATGCATTGTTTGGTACAGGGGATTTCTTGTCAATTATTTATGCAATACAGACTAAGATAGTTTTAATTGCGATCAAAAGGAATGTTTACATTCACAATACAGTAAGGAGGGTCATATTAGAAGGAATACAGACATTTGCACTAGGTATATGCAACAGGGACATGTCTGGCAGCATTGTTTTGTGAAAAAGATCTGAAATGGAAATAGTCCAGGCGAAACTGGTTGAAATACAATCTGAGGAGGAAGCAAAGATGAGTGGGAATGCAGAAGACAATGAACATAATGAAGTCCACAAGCAGAGCAGAACAGGAGTAAAGGACACACAGTGAGAAAATATGGTCCAGCTATTGAAGAATTGAAAGCTGCAAAACAGATGAAGCAGAGGAAGAAAATGTAGAGGACAAAGATAAAGAAGGCAAATTTAAAAATTGGAAGATATACAGATAACGCCAAGCCTCTGTGATAGAAGGGAAAGATGAAAAAAATGTGAACAAGGTAGGATAAGATTATTGCTTCTGAATGTGATTAGTGTAAAAAGCAAAAAAAGAAGGTAAATAATTCTAGTGTGGATAGGGGAAGACAGTAGTTATAATTTAATATTATTGCAGGATCTAAGTTATATTGATTAAAGGGTAAGGATAATATACATATAACAGAAAGGGTTTTTTAGGTAGATTGGGTAAGGAGCCCTTTTCAGTCATAACACAGGACAATGGCAGTATAACTAAACTCTAAATTTACATATTATTGAAAAATACAATTACTTTGATGAAAGTGAAAATATTAAATTATACCAAAATAATGCCCCTAGTTTTCGTTGTGCTGGGTAGGTAGGATTTCCTGTTGGTCTGGCTGTCTGGCAATGAGCAGAAATATTAGGTAACAGAATAACAGCATCTAACTTACAACGGAAGCAGCCTAACCAAGCATGCTTTCCTACCCTGTACGGTTTTCTAGAGGATCCTCTGTGCAGATGAGATAATCCGTGTCAATTATTTTGTGACCAGTGTGGAAAGAAAACTTAGGAGCAATGAAATTTCTTCTTCAGGTCATCATTTGTTATTAAATTGCAGGCAAATGAGCGTCACTCTGAATAGTTTTAGGGTGTATGCAATGGTTTATATAACAGAAGTGGAGGGCTGTCATGATCTTTGTATCCACCTATGGGGGCATGTGCTACAACTGGAAAGTTTAACTGACACATACTGTATTGCACTAAAATGTTTTGGTGACAATAATGTCAAACTAAATTTAAAATAACAGTATTTATACACAGAATCAGATTTTTCTTTTTCAAAGAAAAAGCATGGTTGGTTAGGTTGCTTCCATTGTAAGTTGGATGCTGATATTTTCTTACTGTAAGTGAAAATATTAACAATGTCGTAGTTGTGAACAAATGCACACAATCTTATAAATTCAGACTTAAGGCATATCTGCAGAGCAGCAATATATTACATATACAAAAGTAGATGATATATAGTCTATACATCATAAAACAAAAGACAGAAACATATAAAAATGTAATCTGTTAGATTATTAACAAATTCACTTTGAAGGAAGTTTTTATTAAAGGTACTTTTACAATATATAACCAATTGGGTTTAGGTGCCTAGGCAGCAAGACATTTCCCTGTGATACATTGGTTGGGGACACATGGCTGAAGTGACATTCAGCTGCAGAGAAATATGGCTGTTTGCAAATTCCGTGTGGGCAAAGAGAAGCACAAACAGACATATTTTTCTGCAGCTGAATGTCACTTCAGCCATGTGTCCCCAGTCAACTGCACCACAGGGAAAAGTCTCTTTGCCTAGGCACCTGAACTCTAACCAAACATATATAAAATGGCAGATGAAATTGCTCAGCAATAAAGGCTTTCTGGAATTTTGTGACACAGCATATGGTTTGCATTTGTATTTATTTACACATTCATATGGTTTGCATTTGTATTTATTTACACAGTTACTTATTTCTGATGGTTTATACGTTTTACAATAAGGCAGTATTTGGGGAATAATGGATAGTAATTATTGTTGCAGGATACTTACTTTAAGATCTAAACTCTGCTCTGAAGTTGGTATAGCTAATCTTGTTATCTCTTTCTGCTAAGTGATTCTAGTTTGTAGGTGCTTCTTTGTTCAAAGTTTTCCCCCCATAAAGAAGGATGAATTATGGTCATTGTATTATAAAGCCACCTTCAGGACTAGACTGCAGGCTTTGTGGTACTGATTTCACCACAAATCTGTGGGAAGATACTGGACAATATAGCCAAATAAAGTTACTGACAGGCCTCTGACAATTCACATTTCCTGCTTATGATTTTCCCCAAACAGTTGTACTTTGCATACATACTTACATAGAAATATTTTGGGCACAGTTAATAATCCTGTAATAGCCTGCTAGTATACCAAACAGCCATTTCCATAACTTAAAACTATATAAACTAGTGTTTGCTTTAATATAATTTGGTGGTCTGTTCCATGCATCTGTTAATCTTGCAGAGAACCAATTTGTACACCTATCATTCCTATAGAATCTTCTGCATAGGTTGCTAATGATTCCGTATTACTTTTTGATAATCCCAAACATTCCCAGAGGTAGTTGTCTCCAAATGCCCTCTACACCTGAATACGTTCTCCTCTTAAATACATATATGAGACACTGTTCAAGTTGAGATATTTTATTTTTTTAATAACTTAAATGTTCACATCCATTGATACTATATTTCCATTGTATTCTTTCCACTTTACTCATGTGTGCTGTCTTATAATGGTTCCATAGTGTTATTCCATACTCTTGTTTGATTAAATATAACTTACAAACAATTTTTTCATTATTTCTAATATCATAAATATTATAAATCTTTTTATACAACATATACTTCTACAACTATCATTAACCAATTGGTTGATATGATTAAAAAAAAACTCAAAGCTGGATCTACCTGTATACCCAGGTTGCTAAAAGAGTCTATAATTTCAGTCACTGTGCACTGTATGAAATATTTACCTTTTTTATCCCAAATCTCCTGTGCTTAGTTTTTTTATCTATCAGCATATTATTTTCCTGTTCCCAAATTGTTAATTTAGTTAACTTCTTCTGCATAAAAAACACAAGTCCAACACTTTTACCAGTATTCCTTTTTTTTCTTTTATTTGCATTCAGTCTGGTACCTTGGCCTTTAGCCTTCAAGGATCACAAAACGTGTATGCTTCAGACATCTTTTTATACATATGCATACACATTCAGAAGCAATTAGCACAAACAGCTTATCCAATTATACAATTATTCAATTTTAACAATTAAATCAACATTACATCAAATTCATCACATTTTACTGAAAATATTAATAGCAATAATACTCATAGCAATATCTATTTTTCTACATACATTATCTAATAAATTCATATGTACATTTTTAAATTATATATCATATTACAAAAAGCTTATTTTATTAATAACAAAACTAATATATGAACAAGAATAAATTATTTTACTATTATTTTATATTATTTTCTTTTATTTCTTATTTTAATCAAATCTAAATAGCCAGTTCTAAATTGAGTCCAAAAGGCTTTAGAGTTCCAAATTTTAAAATCATCTTTGTCGCTAATTCAAGTAACTTATAGAGATAGTCATTCCCTCCCATGGAAAAAGGTTTACCCAAAAACACAAAATTTAAGACAATCAGGGGAACCACCATGTTTTTGAACAAAATGTTGGGCCACAGGACTACCTTCACTATGACTTCTAATGTCTCTTAAGTGCTCCAACACACGAATCCTCACCATTCTTCTTGTTTCCCAATATACCAAGTATCTAAACATGAACAACTTAATGCATACACCACCCCTATAGATCTACAGTTAAAATGAAATTTAGGATTAAAAGAAACACCATTGATAGTTTTCACATTTCTTACTCTATTATATAAGCTACAATACCCACATGGAAATGTGCCAAGGGTCATATTACCAATTTCATCCCCTTTCAAAAAGTTGAAATTTAATAACTCTTTTAGATTTTTTCCCCTTTTGTAAGAGAAAGTAATATGCTAAGGAACAAATGGCCAATTTTATCATCTTCTTTAATTAAGTACCAATATTTCATTACTATTCTCCTTATTTCATCTGAAAGAGGAGAAAATTTAGTTACAAAAAACTATTTTCCTTGATCAGTATCTTCAATACATTTTTTAACTACCACTTTTTCCTTAGTGTATTTTAATTTCTTATAGCTACATGGCCCCTCATAAGTCTCCCCAAGAACTTTCTTTTTATACTTTAATAATTCTTCTTTATCATAACCTCTCTCACTTAATCTCATCTCCACATTATTCAATTCATTTTCTCTCTCTCCTAAATCACTAGTGTGATCTAATATTCTTTGAAATTCACCTAAGGGTAGCAACCGTAATAAATGTCCTGGATGCATGCTAGTAGCATGTAGAAACATATTTACTGCAGTATTTTTCTTAAAAGGTCTAAAACTTATTTGATTTATGTCACTATATAGCGTCACATCCAGAAAATTAATTGTTTCCCTACTAAAATCATACGCAAAAGCTAATCCATGTTCATTAATATTTAAAGTCTCAAAAAGATCAAGAAATTCATCAATTGCACCCTTACAAATCATGAACAAATCATCAATAAAGCGTTTGTATAATATAACGTTATTCTTATAAAAAGAAGTATGGTAAATAAATTTCCTTTCAAAAAATCCCATATAGATAATAGCATATGAGGACGCAAAAGCAGCCCCCATATTTGTCCCCTTTAGCTGCAAATAAAATTCATTGTTAAAACTAAAGTAATTGTGAGTTAGACAAAATTCCAAGAGATTAACTATATACGTAGTCCTGGGTCCATCTCCTAACATTTCCATTACTGCTTCCAAGCCCCATCTTGTACTGATATTCATATAAAGTGATTTTACATCAATTGTCGCCCAATAATAGTCTTGGCACCACTTCACCTGTAAAATTGCCTGTAGCAGTTCTTGTGTATTAGCAATGTGTGCTGTTAGCTTATTCAGATATTTCTTTATGTGGAAATCCAAAAAAGTATTAACAGTACTCAAAAGCGAGCCTATGCCCGATACTATAGGTCTACCCAGAGGTTTTTCAAGACACTTGTGCATTTTTGGTAGGGCATAGAAGATAGGTGTTCTAGGTTTCTTGACGAACAGTTTAGTTAAGTCCTTCCTATCAAAAAATCCAAGATGTTCCCCTCGCTCCAAAAGTGCTAACAATTCATTGTTAAATTCCAATGTTGGGTCCTTTCTTAATTGCTTATATTCAAGACTGTTATCTAACAATTCAGCCACCATTTCACAATATTTTAATTTTTGTAAAATGACCCAATTTCCACCCTTGCCAGCACATTTAAAAATGTAATCTTTTTTTAGTTTTATCAAGTTTTTTAAGGCCATCCATTCCTTCTTACTCAAGTTAAACTGCTTTTTACTCTTGTCAAATTTATTAACAATTAGTGATATTTCCTTAAATACCACTTTAAAGAAAGCATTGATCACAGGCACCTTCATATTGGGTGAAAATTTACTATCAGATACTAGATGTGGCAATGTTAATTTTCCATACCCAGTGTTAAAGAAATCAAAGTCGGTTATTAACCCACCAACATCATCATCCATTTCCACAGTGTCATAACCATAAATAGATAAATTTAATAATTCATTAATTTCACAATTTTCATCAATTTCAGAATTACTCACTTCTAAGGAAACATTTTTTAGTATTATTAGCCATATTATCCTGAAAAAAAACTTTTAAATGTAATTTCCTAATAAAAGCTTTCAATTCTAAGTATATATCTCCTAAGGAGGGAAAATATGTTGGCACAAATTTACAACCTTTTAATAATACAGCTTTCATATCATCATTAAGAGACAAGTCAGATAAATTAACAACAAATAATGTCCGTGTGTCATATTGACTCACTGTAATATTATTTGAAGCGATTCCTGCCCTTGCGACCGTTCCTTCCCCGATTACTTTTGTTGTTTTGAAAGGAATTATCAGCCCTTACATGAGCTGACGAATTGTTCGTGCTCTCATTTTCTGTATTGGCACGATTATTAGAGTCCAAACAAGTTACATTTTTACCAAAAGGAACAACTGTCTCTTGTTCAACTGAGGACGCTTAAGTATTTCGCTGTTTCTGCACACCTTTTCTAACCTTTGACCTACTGTGTGTAGTCTCGTGCTGCCAAGAAAACAGGATCCCAGTCTCATAGTCTTTAATGTCCCGTACTAACTTATTTCTTTTCTGTGACATTATATCATTTTCAAGTTTTAAAACTTTTTCATTAATCTTTGAGAACTGCGTTTTAAAGCAGGATTTCCCCCACCACCTCATCCTGCAAACGCAGTATCTCAGTTTTAAGTTTTTCATGTGTCCTGGAATTCCGTTTCACCAAAATATGAAGCCATTTAGTAGTACACGCAAGGGAGGCTTTTTTCCATTCCTCGAAGAGGTCTTGTTCCTCTTCCAAAAAATCAGCCGCTGGCAGTCTATCTATTCACTGCCCCCTCGCTGTAATATTTAGATTAATATATTTTTCAAGGAGTCGGGTGTCAAGAAACAAGGCAATTTCTTTTGTCATTAGCCTCTCAAGTTGTTGGAAATGGTCATCCGACTGACTATTAGTTCCAACATTCCACGGATCCAAAAGTGTGAATTTCTTTTCACGTTCATTCATCAGATCAGCAAAATGTATGGCCCCCGGCATATTAAGCTGCCCAGAAGCTCTCGCTGTTTGCGACATCATATAAACTGGTAATGTGCCAAGAAAAAACAATTCAGTTCCAAACACTATCTTGAACCACAAGTTAAACACAAAAAAAAAAACAAGTCCAAGCACTTTTACCAGTATTCCTTTATTTTTTACTGGTAAAACTTCTTCTGCATACCTGCCCTATCTGTAACACATGCAATCAATTTACCCATTTAAAGTCAACTGCATACAGATTGTAGAGCACCTCTGATAAAAAAATGTAGATCTGAAAGATACAATCTAAATAAGTATCAGCCTTGGACAGACCCTTGTGGGATACCCTGACTATAACCTAGAATTTCACCTGTCCAATTCCTACGCAATACTTGGCATGTCCTATTTGTAAGCCAGGCAGCTATCCCATCTTGTCAGGATTATATTAATACCTGCTTGTAATAATGTATCTAGCAGTGTTTTATATGTGAGCCTATCAAATACCAAAGTTAAATTTATATAAATCACATCACAGCACAATTTTTCATTTATAGCTGTAATTGTATCATTATAGAACATCATATTACAGGTAGTTATATATCTGTTTTTTACATATATATGCAGATACATGGTTTCAATTCCCACCCATTCAAATTGTGACAATAATGTATTCAAAATAACATTCTCCATTATTTTCTACAACAAGAAAGTAAACTTATAGGTCTGTATGCCTCTGGATTTGTCATATTCCCTCTTCTCTCAAATATAGGTTTAAAAAAAATACTTATCTGCAATATTGAGGAATGTCCCCATATTTACTTTACTTAATAAATAACATATATAATGGTAATGTAACCACTATAATTCTTCCCTCGTAGATTTCACACAGAAATGTATGAATTCCTGCATGTCATTATACTTGATTTTGGTGCACTATGCACTCAAATAATTGTTATATGTTCCAGGGCTGTCTTTACTCACGCAGTTACACATTGCAGTATTGGTATGATCACTGAAAATGTAATAATCACAGTTCTCATAGTCTTTAATTCCTATCATAACACCACCACCTGATTTTTTGTTAGAATATCTTTTACAGTAAAAACATTTTATCCTGGCAGAACTGGTTTCCAGTCATTGGTCTTTAACCATGTTTCACAAACAATAACAAAACAAATCACATTGGAATGTAACACGTTTTCAGATAAAAAAATAATTATTAGTAATGCTTCTAGTATTAACAACCATTAAAAGAACATCAAATGCTACTATCTGTGAAGGTTTCAATTTATGTCCAGGCAAACTCCTGTTTTGTGCTAGTTAAATATTGCAATATATCATCTGCAAAATGTTTCTTACCTTGTCTTAATAAGTGGAATCATTTTATTTAAATAAGTGTGCCCCAAACTGGTCTTGGATACTCTACACATTTCCACTTTTTAAAATGGGCCATGTAGGCATTTTCTCAAAAATATTTTCATTCATGCAGACCTGACTATTCTTTCTTTATGTGATTTGTGATAAAATTATATCCCAACACCTGTACAAGCTGTGCTGTCTAAGGGGGCTGGAAATTCCCTATTAACGTTTAGAGTCCTTGAAAATGAAATCAGCTGTACCAACATGAATAAAACAGCTCCATGTTTCTTTACATTAAGGCATTCTAACGACTTTCTCACATCCTGTATTTTTGCCCCTGGTAATCATAACACTATTTCATGTTTATTATCTTCTCTGCAAATATAACTATCACTTCCTCAAATATTTGAATCACAACTTAAAATTATATGATTACTGACCAGATGTGAATGAAGAATCTCTTACTTCTAATTCAGTAATATCTGCTCTATTAATAGTTACAAAGGAATGATCTTCATCACCATGACTCTTATTAATTCTATTGTTTTCATTGCTTATTACATTTACAAGCATACAATTCTCATCCAGCTAGCTTTATACCTCCACAGCTAGAGCCATGCTGTCAACCTCTGTCTTTCTCCTTTTTGCAGTAATGTTCTTCAATCCTGCCAAGTTTATGATGTCTTCCTTTCCACCTGACCTTGTCTCTTTTTTCTACCTTCTCTATTGGACAAAATGATGCCGATTTCCATAGCGTGAATGTTTTCTAATTGAACAATGTTATTTTTAACTATATTCTGTGTGTTGTATAACAAAGCAGCATCCTTTTTAGTATACATTCTCTTTGTATTGTAGGCATCAATCAATTTATTTTTCTTCCTTGTTATTTGTGTGAACTTTTTCTTTTCTTTCGTTTTTTATTTTCTTCTACATGGTCTGAATCCTCAGATTGCTGAAAACTTGGATCTTGTATTCCAAACCTATCATTAGTGCTATCATGCTTAATGTGAGATAAGTGACCTTTACTGACAATGGACACTTCCTTTCCTAAATGTGCTCTACTTGCTCTTTGCCTAGTATTACTTATCTTAGCAGCCCAGTCATGAATGCATGTAACAACACATTTCCAAGCTGTGCTAATTGCACAAGTGCAATCATCAGTATGTCTAGATTTACCACTAATAATGGTAAGCAAATCATCCAGTTGTTGACAAGAGGAAATTATCAGTGTTAGCAGGTGTCCCCGTTAAATGCACATAGCAGGTAATGCACTGTGCAAGACACTTCTGCTTTGGAAAATCATTAATAACATTCTCATTTAAGGAATCCATTTTCATCTACAAATGAATAAAGAGTAAGAAAAGACTAATCAAAATCAGTTACCAACAGAATAATTAACACATTCTAAATCAACTTCTATGAGAAAATATTAAATTAAGCACACTTAGCTAACCTTATACAAGGGAGTTAATTCATAAAGTCATCACTCTGACCTACCAAACCAGTTCTACCAGTCACTCTAAAATGCTGGATTTTCTGTACATCATATCTGAATACATGCAGTAGTTTCTGCTCACTATCACATACAGTATAAATCACAGCTAAAAAATAAAATAAATATATCAAAATAAATTTCTTCTTACCAAGCAGTTGTACAATAAATCACAAACCAGCACAGGATTGATTCAAATTAGCTCTTGATTGTCCTTTTTAGAGAATGTGTGAATTTATATTTGACTAGGCACCATGGGACGGATAGGGTTTACCTGTCTACAATCTATCGCTTTCTTCCTACAAACAGTGAAAATCAGAGGTAAAACAAATAAAACAAATCAAAATAAATCATCTATTACCAAGCAGTTGCACAATAAATCACAAACCAACACAGGGTTGTTTCAGATAAGTGCCTTTTTTCCCTGCCTATAGTCTGTGTGAATTTATAGCTGATAGGCTTCTTGGGATGGTTGGAGTTTGGTTGTCTACAATCTGTCCATTTTCTAACAACAGACCTTAAAAATCAGTGGTAAAAATAAAATATAAATCAAAAAATATCTCCTCTTGCTAAACAGTTCAACAGGAAATTACAAACCAATACAGAATTATTTCAGAAAAGCTCTGGATTGCCTGTCCAGAGCAAAAGTCTTTGTGAATTTATAACTCATTAGGCCCCTGGGATGGCTAGAGTTTTGCCTGTCTACAAGCTATCATTTTCTAATACCAAACAGTGAAAATCAGAGACGAGACAACAATATATAAACCAAAATAAATCTTTATTTCTAAAAGCTATACCTCTCTTCTTACAAACAGTGGCATGCGTCGGTAAAAAAATATAAATCAGAATAAATGTTCCGTTATGAAGCAGTTGCACAATCAATCACAAACCAGCACTGGATTGTTTCAAATAAGCTTGTTGGGTTGTTCCCAGTAGCTTTCTTGAAGGCTAAAAAATGCAGCATATGTTTGATTAAGGGTTGGATCAGTGAGTTATAAAGTGATACAGGATCTTCCTAAAATGATAGTCATTCTTTTTTTTTTTTTTTTTTTTTTTTTTACAATTAGAGGATTACAAAATATGCTCTTCTAACTTTACTAGATAGACAGTGGTGGAAGTGTATATCACTGTCTACCATTATCTCCAGATCTTTCATTTGCTTTATGAAGTCTCATGATGTCACATTTACTGCCAGTAAATGTGAGGTCATTAGTACTGTACCATATATATATATATATATATATATATATATATATATATATATATATATATATATGTATATATATTTGTATTTGTAGACCTTCTTGAAATACACCTACACCTTTTGGTAAAATAATGACGTTACTCAGTTTGCAACCTATTAAAACATACAGTCTTTAAGGAGCTAAGCAACTATCATGCCTTGAATAATCAGCTACTAAGCCTGCCTCCTTAACCTATTAGTGAATCATTCCCCGACTTCTACAACATATTATGTATCTGTATTGATAATATAAAATCCAAGAAACATGCTGTGTCACATTCTTAATGATGGAGTTACAAAATCAACAAATTGTTAAAGAAAAGGGAAAAAAAACATAAAACACCTTCAAATTTGATTAACCCAATGCAAAAAGGCTAAAGTCAATTCTGCCCAAAATAAAGTAAGTAAAACAATCAAAGTAAGTGTCATTCAAAGTAAACTTGC
The DNA here is from genome assembly GCF_019279795.1 of Protopterus annectens. Taxonomy (NCBI): domain Eukaryota; kingdom Metazoa; phylum Chordata; order Ceratodontiformes; family Protopteridae; genus Protopterus; species Protopterus annectens. The sequence goes on from NC_056733.1 coordinate 1,017,343,138, forward strand.
CATCAAGATAGGTAACAATAACAAAGTTCTCTACAATTACATCTGAACATGCAGGGGAAGTAACAAGAATGCAGTGTACTTGAAGAAATGATACCCGTTTAACAGAACTAACAGTTGTAGATGGCAGACTAGACTACAAAGTTAGAGAGTTTCATGCCACAAAGGGGAACCACATCCTCTTCTTTCTCATAATTCCACCAGAGATTATACTCAGAAATGGCAATCTCTACCCACTGTAAGGTTAAAAACATAAGATCCATTGGATCAGATGCCATACTGGAATCTTAATTAATACAATCAAAAATAGTCTAGCATATTTATATATGCATGTTCTTAATGGAGTATAGAAACTGGATTTATTCCTGATGTCTGGAAGCTGACTATTGTAGTATGAATCCACAAAGAAGGCCCTTCTAAAGACCCCAGTAATTACAGACTGATCAGTCTCACAAGTAAATTGTGCATTGTGGCAGAGAAAATCATCATATAATTTACATAGGCAGACATGGGTAACCTTCTCCATGATCTGACCCAAAACAGTTTTGTCAAAAGATCTTGCATGCTTAAACTTAGATTTTTTTTTAGAGTGTGAGTGTCACTCTGGATGAAGGTTTATCTGTCCATGTAGCTAAAGCATTTGGCACTATACACAAAAAACAGACATAAACTGTGGGATCTGATGGGAAATTAATCTAACTTGGGTCTGGGGATGGCTACATAGCCATACTCAACAGTTAAAAATAAGACACCTCCTATCCTACAATCCCCACTTACTTATGGAATTCCTCAAGGATTTGTCTTGGGATCATCCCTTTTTCCATTTTTTTCTCATCAGTAGACTAAGGAAATAAGCATATACCTGCACACTTGACATTGTCCATAATTCCACTGACACTACCTCCCTTGAAACAGTGCCAAAACTGGAGCTGACCTTGCCATCTGTGCCAAAAAATGTAACATTCTGGCATTTGCCAGTGCCTGACCAGCTTTATATATTACTTAGAAGCAACACCTGACAAAAAAGCAGAAGACCTTATAGCGGCTGACCTTTCCTTCAGTAACACTCAGCCTGCAAAGCATGCAGAGTTACCCATCTGAGCAAGAACAGAGGTGAGAACCATATTGGAGATTAATTAGTCCCTTTATACAGCTCTTATCAAGATAACTATAGACTACCGTACCCTGTTCTATAACCTACACGCATACTATGTGTTGCAACTGAAGGACATACATTCCTCACAACAGAATTAAAGGGCTCCAGTGATTGTAATACGATAAAAGACTACAGCAACTCCCTGTCATGTCTCTATTCTATCATCTCCTTAGAGGAGACCTTAGCATGACATATAACATTGATAATAATAATATCTCTCATGCGTGTGACAATGCGGCTGGCTTAGACAATATTATATGAGGCAGAACATAAAAAAGTCTCGATAAAAAGTTCTTGAAATATAAACCTCTTGTTTATGATTATTTATGTTTCCAGTATTGCCTTAAAGCTGATAAGGTGCCAAAGGGTTTACATTTGTACAAGTACCCTTATGGTATTACAGAGAATGATTATGTTTGTCAAGAACTTAAACTTTTTTTCAACTCCATGGGATTGGGTTATTAATCGAACACAATTATGGCAGCATTTTAAGTTTATCTGAAGAGATACATTCTTTAGATGAGAAAATCTAGAAAGCTTTAAATTTAACAATTTCATGGTTGAATATGGGTCCATTTCTCTTTCCGTGAAGAGGCATGCTGAAATTGTTGTGAATAGAAATCAGGAAAAAGATTCAGTGTGACAGTCTTGCCTTTGCCAGTAATATTGCTTTCCATTGCCTGGTTCTACATGTAATTATAGTTGACCAACAGAATGTCAGCAAAATGATTCCAACACAATATGAAATAGTGTCAGAGGTCTTTTATACTGGAACCAGAATGCAGCACTACACAAAAGGTCACCAGGACTGGTAGACTGACAAGAAAATTGTCCTTTGTACAGCAAATTGTTTTTCAAAGAACACTAATGTGGGCCAATACAACAGAACACAGAAAGGTCAAAATCCATGAGGGAGAGGTCAAGGAACAGGCTGGGGATGGAAATGACATTAGATTGTTATTTTGAGGCAGTTCATAATTTAACCGATGAGTTATTTTTCACCCACCCAGATAAAAAATGTAAAACTTGGACTTTCTTTTGTAGGATAGACTGACAAGTAAGGTTATATGTTAGGAAGTTGAAAGCTGAAATTTTATTGCACAAAATACATTTAACTATTAACAAATTGCACAAACCTAGTGAATATAATCCACCCTTGTACTCAACTTTTTAAATATTTTTAATGCTTGTGATAATAAGATTCAAACTATGTTAAATAATAGAAATTTTGAATAGTTTTATAATTTGAATGATGACACATGCTTAGGTATTAATCAGCATAGAAATATGAAAAATGTTTGATTTATGAAATCTGATTAAGGGTTGCTATGGTGACAATGTCACAAGATAAGTATGTGACAGTGATGTAGAGGATGTTAAATAACAAGGGTGCATATAAATATGTGAAACTATTTGATATTCATAAATGTCAAATTTTGAATGAGCTATTATTAGACCTGGTTTGTTAGAAGTATATTGATTTTTAATTATATTCACATTTATATGCCACAACCCTTAGAATTGGTACCTTGTTTGTGAGCTGTGCAGAGATGATGTTTATCTACCTTTTAGGCTAAATGTAGCAGCCCAAGGTTGTACAACTGAATGTGTTGATATGTATTTCAACAGTGTTCTAAATCCATTGCTTTTTTAAGTTATGTCAAAAACTCATGAATTGTTTTTTTTTCTTGGATAAACTAATGCCTTTTTTAATAACAGATATGATAATTATGTTTACAGTGGATATTGATTATTTATTTAAAACATCCATAAAGAAAAATAAAAACATTTGTTAGGGTCTTTCTAAATAAATATTCTAATTTTAATAATAAAAAAAAAAATATTAATTAAAATTTGCGTGTTAACTATGATTTGTTTAGATAACAATGTTGAATGCTAAATATTATAAATGGGGGTTGTGGCAGTAGGAGCCACAGCTACATTTGAATATGTTAATATTATACATCTATGCAAAACAAATATGAAAACAGCCCCAAAATGTTCTGGCAAGCAGTTAACTTACTCCTCCACCCAGATAAAGCTACAACCCCAGAACCAACAACCAATAACCAAAGCATGAGTATTGCCTCACAAATCAACACCTACTTTATAAACACCATCCTCTCCTTGGTTATAGGGAGCAATTCCACCTCACCATCTCTTCCACCTAATATGGAAACTAACAACTCTTTTGATCTCAAACATGTCCCTTAACAACATAACAATGCTGAAAAAAATGAAACCTTCTTCTTTAGCAGCTGACCAACTCCCCAATGAGTACCTCGAACTTTCAGCTGATGCCATAGCTCTGCCTATCTCCATTCTGGTAAATAGGTCTATAGCAGAACAATATGTCCCAAAATTATGGAAAATTTCCTATATCACCCCTCTACATAAAGGAGGAACATTAACAGAATTAAACACTTACAGACCCATAGCCATCCTTTTCCCCGTGTCAAAATTCTGGAAAAATGTGTCCACTCTCAATTATTACAATACCTGTTATCTCACAACCTTATCTCTCCCTCCCAACATGGTTTAGACCAAAACACAGCACCATCACAGCCCTAATAAAGTTCTCTAGCACCATCAACTAACTGATAAATTCAAACCAGCAAGTAGCATCAGTCTTCCTAGACATGTCAAAAGCATTCGACACAGTCTCCCATCAGAAACTCCCTAGTACACTTGCCTCATTAAACCTATCAAAGACTTCCCTCTCCTGGTTCCTAAGCTATCTTTCTGACAGACAATAAGCAGTACAATGGAAATCCGAACTCTCACCACTTCTGCCTGTCTCAGTCGAAGTTCTGAAAAGGTCCATACTCGTACCCCTTCTTTTCACCATCTTCTCTAATGATCTAGCCTCATCCACAACACATGCTAAAGTAGTTCAATATGCAGATGACTCAACTTTAATCTGCTTAGCAGATACGTTACCAGACCTCCAAATAGCAGCCCAACAAGCTTTTAATGATATAGAAATATATCTAAGTAAATCACAACTAATCCTCAACCCCAAAAGACACAGTTAATGCTATTTGCAGTAGCAAACAATCACCAACCACACCTCCTTTCACCATTGTCTCAGCAAGCAACACAGTCTTCCAACCAGCTGAGCAGACAAAACTCCTTGGATGACAATCAACAACAAACTCAGATTTCACTAACACATAGCCATCACAATTAAGAAAGTTCACATCAAACTTGGCTCACTTTATGTACAGAAGCAAGCCATTCCTCATTGGCAATGCCAGACTAGCCATATCCAGAACCTTCCTCCTCTCTACAGTCCTATATGATTTCCCCCTCTTTACCAACTTAAAAAAATCAGACTTAACCAAATTGGAAACTTGCTACAACAAAATAGCCTGCTTTGCAGCCAACCTTCCCCACCAAACCCACCATTATATTGCTCTACATAAATAAAATTAGCTTGAGCTACCTAACCTTCTCCAGATGCATGGCTTATAAATAGGACATGGCAAGTATCACACACCAACTGGACAGGTGAAATCCTTGGTTACAGTCAAGGTGTCCCACAGGGCTCTGTCCTAGGCCCTTACCTGTTTAGAGTGTATCTTTCAGACCGAACTGTTTCATCTGAGGTGTTCTATAGTCTATATGCTGACGACCTGAAATTGGGTAAACTGATTACATATATTACAGATAAGGCATGTCTGCAAAATAATTTAACTAAACTGACCATTTGGGCGCAGGAAAATAATATGTTGATAAATACATCAAAAACTAAGCATATGAGATTTGGGAGACATAAACTGAAAGGTAAATATTTAATACAGCACATAGTTATTGAAACTGTAGATTCATTTAAGGACCTGGGTATATGGGTAGATTCCACTATGAGTTTTTCTAATCATATCAAACAATTGGCTAAAGACAGTTATAGAACTATAGGCTGTATAAAAAGATTTATAAAGTCTAGGAAATCAAACATAATAAAGTCATTGTTTTTTAGTTACATTAGACCCAAACTTGAGTATGGAATAACAATATGGAAACCCTATAGGAAAACAAGCATGCGTAAACTGGAAAGAGTACAGCGGAAATATATCAAGGGCATCCATGGATGTGAAAATCTAAGTTATTATGAAAGACTCAAATATGTGAACTTGTACAGTATCTGTTATAGATATTTAAGAGGAGATCTTATTCAGGTATATAGGTCATTTAGGGACAACTACGTCTGGGAATGTTTAGGGTTATCAAAAAGTACTAAAGAATCATCAGATAACCTCAGTATGGAAGAAAATGAGTTAAGAGAAGAGTTGCTTGATTTAATAGACAAAGACAGATATATCAAGATCAATGAGAAAAATAGGCTGCAGAAGGTTAATAAAACCCCAAAAGTCAGACGTTTGATTAAACAAATGAACACAGTAATTAGGACTGTCCACAGAGACCCATGCAATATAACAGAAGTAAACAGGATATATTACTGTGCTGCTAAATTAGTAACTGATAAAGTTCTACCACAGGAACATAGGGTTGCAAGGGAAAAGGGGGGGGGGCGAAGGCGAATACCATCATAGAAATATCGAATAGAGAAAACTATAAAGCAGCTAAGACAAGAAGATTATAGAAGAGGGAACAGAGCAACAAAAATACTAAGAAAGATAGATGTGATAAAAGCAGCTGGTATTAGAACAGACCAGGATCTATCATGCACTATTGGAGATAAACTAAAAATTTCAAAACAGGCAGAAAGGCTCAGAAGATACAAAGATAAATATAAGGGAAAAGCACAAAATAAGCAATTTACTGATGACCCAAAAATGTTTTATAGAGAATTAGGAAATAAGAACAATAAGGCATTCTATAACTATGTCAAGAATCTAAATGGCAATGCTCAGATCTGCTCTGAGCTAAAACAGAATGGCATTAAATATACTGATCCCAAGGATATTGCCAATATCCTGGCAGATCGATTCAGTGCCAACTTCATCCCCCTCTCACCCCCTAAATTGCCCATCTCAATACTGGAAGATTGCCAAATTCTGGTAATAACAGTCACACAGGTAAAAAATGCACTCTCCAAAGCTAAGAATACAGCATCCATGGGACCAGATGACATCCCGGGCCGTGTACTAAATGAACTACAATATGAACTGGCACCTCACCTAAGTGTCATGTTTAATCATAACCTCACCTCAGGTTTCGTGCCCACTGAGTGGCGCACAGCTACAGTTATCCCACTCCACAAGGGGGCATCCACCTTGGATCCTCGAAACTACCATCCCATCAGTCTGACAGGCCTTATCTGCAAGGCCATGGAGCGTATTATCTTGGAACTTATAAACAAAGACATTGGCAACCTTCAAACACTGGACCCCACCCAGTTTGGGTTCGTGAAGGGCCGATCTTGTCTCCTGAACTTGATTGACTTCTTCAAATCAGTCTCCAGAGCCATGGACAAGGGTAAGGTGGTCCACACAGCCTATCTAGACCATGCCAAGACCTTTGACACCCCCCCACTCTGGAATCATAGATAAACTTACTAAGCTGGGCATTAATCCCTACATCACCCAATAGGTTGCTAACTGGCTTACTGATAGAACCCACACTGTAAAAGTAGCCGACTCCAAATCCAGCTCCAGACAAGTGACAAGTGGAGTACCCCAGGGTTCAGTCCTGGGACCGCTCTTGTTTGGCATCTACTTCTCTGAAGTACAGGCCAACACTAAGGGACTCCGGATAACAAAGTTTGCAGATGACTGCAAACTGGGAGCCATTATTGAATCCTCAAATGATGTGGATACTCTACAAAATGGCCTTACAGAAACAGATGCTTGGTGCCAGAACCATGGGCTCAAGCTCAATGCCAAGAAATGTATAGTTATCCCCTTTGGGAAAAAACATGTATCCGTGAATTACCATAGGTGGCAGTACACTAAACACCAAAAGTTTGATAAGAGACTTAGGGACACAGGTGGACAGTGGTCTCACCTTCGATAACCACATCACCACAACAGTCAGAAAATCCTTCTATGTGGCACACCTCATCACTAAGGGCTTTTCATCCAGAAAAAAGGAGGTCATTGTCCCACTGTACTCATCCCTCATTAGACCCATTATAGAATACAATGCCCCGTTTGGTATGTACCTCTCAAGACATCTGCAACAACTGGAAAGGCCACAGAAATACCTCACTAAAAGAATCACAGGCCTAAAGCAGATGCCCTATGCTGACTGCCTTAAAACCTCCAGCTATACTCTGTCGCATATCGTCTACTCAGAGGCAATCTTTGCTTAACATACAAGGCCATGTCAAACCCAGAGCTGTTGGACATGCTACACTTAAAGAAATCCCAATCCCTCAGAGCCACACGCTCCAGGAATCTTAACCTTGTCATCACAATAAACAAAACATGCTGGAGGGATAGGTTCCTGACCCAGAAACTCCCCAGACTCTGGAATAGATTGCCCATACATGACAAGCAGAGTGCCTCTTTGGTCCTCTTCAAAAGGAACCTTGACGATTGGATGGGAGAAAGGAAATTCACCCCGGGGATCACATCAGTTGCCCTGCTAGACAGGGGTCCAGGGAAGTAAATAGTTTGGGAAGAAATAGCCAGGGAATTGTTATGGCTAGGCTTGTATAGGCCCTAGGGCTGATAGCCTAGTATCAACCTATGAACCTATGAACCTATAAGGTAAAAGGAATTGATAGACCGCTGAAAAAAGAGGAAGTAGATACATTTTGGAGACATATCTGTGACGATCCTGTGGAACTTAACAAAGATGCTAAATAGATAGAAGAAGTAAAAAGAAAGAATAAGAAGTTTAAAGGTACACAATATGAAATGGGATGAAGTAACAGCCAGAGAGATTGAAGCAAAGTTAAGAAAAGCCTCTAATTGGAAAACTCCAGGCCCAGATGCAGTACCTAAATTTTGGCTTAAAGTATTAACATCTTTATATGAGAATCTAGCCATGAGTAAGAACTATTTATATGCGCACCCCGAACAGACACTGTACTGGTTAACAACAGGAAAAAACAATGCTCCTACTTAAGAGTAAACCTGCAAGCTACCCTAAAAATTATAGACCAATAACTTGTCTTCTGGCGACCTATAAACTATACACCAGAATTGATGCAGACAGAGTTTATAGTAATTTAGAAGAAAACTTAATTATGGCAGTAGAACAAAAGGGCAATAAAAGAAAGTCATATGGAACAAAGGATCATTTGTTGTTAAAGTTATAGTGGAGAACTGTAAGAAAGGTAAAATTCTACGTATGGCATAGATTGACTATAAAAAAGCATTTGATAGTATCCCACATTCATGGATAAAAGAGTGCTTAAAAATGTATAAGGTGCATCCTACACTGATTGATTACATTACAGTAACCATGAAACAGTTGGATGGTGCAGTTGTGCAGCAGTAGCATTGTCACCTCACAGCAAGAGGTTCTCCGGTTCGATTATCTGCTGGGGTGTCTTCTGTGTGGAGTCTGCATGTCTTCCCTGCATTCATGTGGGTTTCCTCCAGGTGCTCCGGTTTCCTCCCACGTTACAAAGACATGCATGTGGAGCCTTTCTCCCTGTGCCTCCACTGAAAATTGGCTTTGTTCCAAGTCGAACTTTCCCAGTTAACAAATTTTAAATAAATAAACAGTGGCAGACCACTTTGCAATTAAGCCATGATAAAGGACAGATTATTATCCCAGGGATAAAAATCCAAATGGTCATATTCCAGGGTGACTCCGTCACCATTGCTATTTTGCCTTGCCATTAATCCATTAAGCTGTTTAATTAAGAGCCTTAGCTCATGGCTATAATTTGGCTTCTAGAAACAACAAAGTCTAATGACTTCTCATCTTCTCTTTGTCAATTATTTAAAATTGTATAGCTCATCAGATGAGGAACTGAAAGCACAGTTGCAGGTTGTCAAAACTTTTTCAGATGATATTGGAATGTCATTTGGTCTTGATAAATGTGCAAAAGCAACCTTTAAAAAGGAAACTGCAGCACCAGGAAAACATCAGCCTGGGACAAGAATGTGATATAAAAGAACTTGAGCAAGAGGGAGTGTATAAATACTTGGGAATTGATGAAGGATCAGCAACAAAACATGAACAAATGCGAACAAAGCTCAGTAAGGAGTACTTTAGAAGACTTAAATTAATCCTGAAAACAGCATTGACACTTAGGAACAAGATCCAAGCTACAAATCAATTTGCTCTTCCTGTCCTAAGTTATAGTTTTGGAGTGATTGACTGGCCCCAAAAAGTGCTGGATAGATTGGATATTAAAACAAGAAGGATGCTTCATGCTCACCAAATGATTTATAAAAATCAGTGTATACCAAGATTATATATTCCCCCTGAAGGAGGGATGGGCCTCCTTGAAACTGGATTACATGTATAGATCTGCAATTGTGGGACTACACACATATTTACTGACCTCACAAGATCCAAATGTGGTGAAAGTTTTGAAACATGAGGAGAATAAATCTAAAATGACATCTCTGCTTAATTTAGCAGAAGCATATCGACATCAAGAAGGAATGGAAATCAAACCAGAAGTAAATAAAAATCAGGCAGCAACTGAATGTGCTAAAAAACAAAAGAAAGAATATAAGGTGAAGGACCAGATGAGAAGGCAAGAAATGTGAAAAAAACATAAATATAGTTGCAAGTATAGAAAACTTCTGGAAGAACCTCATGTTGATCAGGAACGAACACAGGAATGGTTAAGGAGAGGTGAATTTACATCAAGAGATGAAAGGTTAATATTGGCAGCCCAAGATAGTGGGCTACATACACTCTGGTTTACTAAGTCCATTGAACATGTGGTAGAAACAGACATGTAGGTTTTGTGGAATGGAATTGGAAACAGTCACACACCTTATTGCTGGTTGCGACTCTCTAATGGCAGAGGGACTGTATACTGAAAGACATAATAATGTGGCGAGATTGTTACACTGGAGATTGTGCAAACATTATGGGATCGAAGTGGCTGAAAAACACTGGAAACATGAGCCAGACAGAATCATAGAAAATGATGAAGTTTACATCACATGCGATCACCCAGTACCAACAGTCCAAAAGATAGATGCTAGGAAACCGGATATAGTGGTCAAAGAAAAAAAGACAAAAGTAGCACTGATGTTTGAAATCACCACACCGGAACTTAAAGGGGTCCAGGAAGTAAATAGTTTGGGAAGAAATAGCCAAATTGTTATAGGTTGTATAGGCCCTAGGGCTGATAGCCTAGTACCAACCTATAAACCTATGAACCTATAAGGTAAAAGGAATTGATAGACAAAAAGGAAGTAGATACATTTGGAAATATCTATGAAGATCCTGTGGCATAACAAAGATGCTAAATGGATGAAGAGTAAAAGAAAGAATAAGAAGTTTAAAGGTACAGGATATGAAATGGGATGAAGTAACAGCCAGAGATTGAAACAAAGTTCCTCTAATTGGAAAACCCAGGCCCAGATGCAGTACCTAAATTTTGGCTTAAAGTATTAATCTTTATATGAGAATCTAGCCATGAGTAAGAACTATTTATATGCACAATCTCTAACAGAGACACTGCAATTGGTTAACAACAGGAAAACAATGCTCCTACTTAAGAGTAAACCTGCAAGCTACCCTAAAAATTATAGACCAACTTGTCTTCCATCACCTATAAACTACATATACACCAGAATTGATGCAGACAGAGTTTATAGGTAATTTCTAGAAGAAAACTTAATTATGGCAGTAGAACAAAAGGCAATAAAAGAAAAGTCATATGGAACAAAGGGATCATTTGTTGTTAAAGTTATAGTGGAGAACTCAAGAAAGGTAAAATTCCTAATGTGATGGCATAGATTGACTATAAAAAGCATTTGATAGTATCCCACATCCATGGATAAAAGAGTGCTTAAAATGTATAAGGTGCATCCTACAATTACTGATTACATTACAGTAAATCTATGAAACAGTTGATGGTGCAGTTGTGCAGCAGTAGTATTGTCACCTCACAAGTGTTATAAGGTTCTCCGTCTGACATTCGTTGGGTGTCTTCAGTATGCCTGCATACCCTCCCATTCATGTGGGTTTCCAGGTGTCTGCTTCCTCCCACGCTACAAAGACATGCATGTGGAGCCTTTCTCCTGTGCCTGCTGAAAATTGGCTTTGTTCCAAGTCTAACTTTCCCAGTTAACAAATTTTAAATAACAAACAGTGGCAGACCACTTTATAATTAAGCCATGATAGCGACAGATTATTATCCCAGGGATAAAAACTAAAGGATCTTGTGGTGACCTCACACCGCTATTTTGCCTTGCCATTAATCCATTAAGCTGTTTAATTAAGAGCCTTAGCTCATGGCCATAATTTGGCTTCTCTAGAAACAACAAAGTCTAATGACTTCTCATCTTCTCTTGTCAATTATTTAAAATTGTATAGCTCATCGATGAGTGGTAGTCCTGGAAAGCACAGCTGCAGGGTTGTCAAAACTTTTCAGACATATTGGAATGTCATTTGGTCTTGATAAATGTGCAAAAGCAACCTTTAAAAAGGAAACTGCAGCACCAGGAAACATCAGCCTGGGACAAGAATGTGATATAAAAAAAAAAACTTTGAGCAAGAGGGAGTGTATAAATACTTGGGAATTGATGAAGGATCAGCAACAAACATGAACAAATGCTAACAAAGCTCAAAAGGAGTACTTTTAGAAGACTTAAATTGGATCCTGAAACAGTAACACACTAGAACAAGATCCAAGCTACAAACTTCAATTGCTCTTCCTGTCCTGTTATAGTTTCTGAAGATTGACTGGCCCCAAAAAGTGCTGGATAGATTGGATATTAAAACAAGAAGGATGCTTCATGTCACCAAATGATTTTATAAAAATCAGTGTATACCAAGATTATATATTCCCCCTAGTGGGATAAATTTCGAAACTGGATTACATGTATAGATCTGCAATTCTCGTGGGACTCACACAAAATCTACTGGACTCTCAATACAAGATCCAAAATGTGGGTGGAAAGCCTAAGTTCATGAGGAGAATAAATTTAAAATGACATTCTGCTTAATTCTAGCGTAGCTATACTACATCAAGAAGGAATGGAAATCAAACCAGAAGTGGGGCCGAAAAATCAGGCAGCAACTGAATGTGCTAAAAACAAAAGAGCACATATGAAGGACCAGATGAGAAGGCAAGAAATGTGAAAAAACATAACATAGTTGCAAGTATGTCTCTGGAAGAACTCATGTTGACTAGGAAACGAACACAGGAATGAGCATAGAGAGGTGAACTTGTTAACAAGAGATGAAAGAGTTACTATTGGCAGCCCAAGATAGTGGGCTACATACACTGGTTTACTGGAGTCCATTGAACATGTGGTGGTGAAAACAGACATGTAGGTTTTCAGGGAATGGAATTAAACAGTCACACCTTATTGCTGGTTGCTAATTCTAATGAGGGACTGTATACTCGAAAGGCATAATAATGTGATCTAGATTGTTTCTAATTGAGCTTGTGCAAACATTATGGCATCGGCGGCTGGAAAACACTGTTACGAGCCAGACAGAATCATAGAAAATGATGAAGCTTACATCATCACATGATCACCCAGTACCAACAGTCCAAAAGATAGATGCTAGGAAACCGATATAGTGGTCAAAGAAAAGACAAAGTAGCACTGGATGTTTGAAATCACTACCTAGTGACTACAGTGTCTTGCATACAGAGAGACACAGTCATAACACCTTTATCTGCAGGCAGAAAAAGAGCCATGTGGAAGAGTATACCCAGACAGTTCCAATAGTAGTAGGCGAACTGGTCTTACAAAAAGAATTTATAATCGTGATTTAGATATGTTACCAATCAAGCGTAAATAATTCTCATACCTAATTGCAGAAGGAGTCATTACTGGGCACATTGTGGGTGCTGCGAAGAGCACTTTTGGCTAACATGAAAGAGTGAAACAATACTAATATCATGAACTTTATATGTACTTTAACTTAGGAATGGGGTCCATTCCCATCATGAAACCCAAAAGACTTGGAGAAATTAAAAAAAAAAAAGATTCTGTAGGAATGAGAAGTGTACTAATTGCTTCTCTGACAGAGTAGCTGAAGCTTGGAACAGACTACCAAATTACATTAAAGCAATTACTAGTTTAGATATTTTAAGAACAGCCTGGACATTTATTATGGGAACAAGTGTTTTGGTATATTGACAAGCTAGAAGGGCATTAATGCCAGTGCTTGAAACATTTGTATGTAGGTATGTATGTATGCATGTATCTCTACCAACTTAAATTCACACACAATATCATCTTCCTGACAGTTGCCCATCCCTCGAGGACCTTGTTGCTCTCTACTCAGGCCCATGAAGTCTAAGATCTGCAGACAGAAACTTTCTCACAATAAATAAAGCTAACAGCACTCACGGTAAAAGCCCTATTCTTAAATCAAATAGCCAAATTATAGAACTCTCTACTCCACACCCTCCAAAACACACCTGAATCTACCAGTTTCAAAGAACTACTATTTGAACATCTATCCAAGAACTGGTATTGCTCCTGCACCAAACCTGACTGACAAGATATCTATAACTCTCTCAATACACTGTCCACTCCTTACCACTGACAAGATAACTATAACTCTCTCAACACACTGTCCACTCCTTACCACTGACAAGACATCTATGACTCTCTCAACACACTGTCCACTCCTTACCACTGACAAGATATCTATAACTCTCTCAATACACTGTCCACTCCTTACCACTGACAAGATATCTATAACTTCAATGCACTGTCCAATTCTCTTTACCACTGACAAGATATCTATAGCTCTCTAACACACTGTCCAGTCCTTACCACTGACAAGATATTATCTATAACTCAAGAACACACTGCTGTCCACTCCCTACCACTGACAAGATATCTATAACTCTCTCAATGCACTGTCTACTCTACCAATTGACAATATATCTATAACTCTCAATGCACTGTCCACTCCTTACCACTGACAATATATCTATAACTCTCTAACACACTGTCCACTTCCTACTACTGGACAATATATATCTATAACTCTCTAAACATTAATTGTCCAATTCTTTTACCACTGACAAGATATCTATAACTCTCTCAATGCACTGTCCACTCCTTACCACTGGACAAGATATCTATAACTCTCAATGCACTGTCCACTCCTTACCACTGACAAGATATCTATAGTTCTCTTTAACACACTGGTCCAGTCCTACCACTGACAAGATATCTATAACTCGCGAACACACTGTCCACTCCTTACCACTGACAAGATATCTATAACTCTCTCAATGCACTGTCTACTTCCCACCACTGACAATATATCTATAACTTCAATACACTGTCCACCCTACCACTGACAAGATATCTATAACTCTCTCAATACACTGTCCACTCCTACCACTCTCGACAAGATATCTATAACTTCCCCTCTCAATACACTGTCCACTCCTTACCACTGGACAAGATATCTTATAACTCTCTCTCAACACACACTGTCCACCTCTTTACCACTGACAGATATCTAAACTCTCAACAGCTCAAATCTTCAGAGTCTGTATTGCCCTCTGTATCAGCAGGCCTGCGCCTGGTTTCCCACATCCCAAAGAGACACGCAATAGGGTGGATTGGACACTCTAAATTGGCCCTAGGTGCAGTGTGTGCAAGTGTGCTCTCTGTGGAAGGCTACGCTTGGCTGGCAACTCAACACTGTAAAACTCCACTGACAATCATGAGCGGACATATGATCCACTGTGGCGACCCCTAACGAGGAAAAGAAGAAGAAGAAGATGAAGAACTATTCATGTTTATCTAGATAAGGATGTTTTCTACAGTGATATTTATTATTGATATGACATTGAATGTCTTAGATTTAAAAGAAATAATATATATTTATTTATTTTATTTTATTTATTTATTTATTTATTTTATTTTACATTTGTTGACCGGGCTAGTCCAACTGGATACATGTCCATTCTTGCGGGAGGCCCGGGAGAAAAAGCCCAAGGTCATGGTTAGATTAACAAATACACTGATGAAGTTAAAACAAGTAAATACTAGTAAATACAAATACAATGATAAAGCTAAAACAAGTAAATACGAGTTTATGAATTGCAAAGTTAAGTCTGGTAACCAGGATTTGTTTAAACTGGAGTGTTGCAAACCAGACTTTGTTTCTAAAAGGTCTGTATCATTAAAAGAGTTTTTTAAACATTCCATTACTTTAATATTTATAGCCAATTGCTAATAAAAGCAGAGGTTCTTACAAGTGTGGAAAGAACAGCATGTGCAGGATTGTTTACGAAGACTCTGGCATCACCATTTTCAGTCTCAAAGAACTATCAGTTTTAGGTCAGGTAAATCCCAGCATTTAGTATATGTTATACTTTGATGTGTGAAGCATTTTATGTAAGGATGACTACATGGTCACTGTTAATAGCAAAAATAATGTTCTTTTTAATCTTTCATTGTAATGTCAAGTTTTTTTTTAATTATTTTGTTGTGATTGATCAAGAGTTTGGAGATTTGAAAGAAGGAGATTTTTTTCAATAAACTGGAGAAAAAAGAAGCAAGATGACAACCATATGTGCAAGCAGCTAAATATCCAGGATTAAATGCATTCAGCATAAATGCTATTTGAAAGCAAGTAGGGTGAAATATTCAAACCCACAGAGAGTCGGCGGCATGGTTCTTAATGATATATAAGATATAATGTATTTTTAATTTTTTTATTTGACGCTTTATGTCAAGCCAGTTGTGGCTATGCGTTTTCAGGTGATTACGTGTTGCAAGGTTATTTAAATTTGATGAAAGCGTTAATACGATGCAGTCTTCCGAAGAAGTCTATGCTTTATTTTGTTAGATGAATGCACTCAAAACATTACATTGTCTTTTCACTTGCCTGAGTGTTTCTTTTAGTTTTCAGTTGAGTTATACATGGCCAGCTTTCACCGATTTTATGCATTATATACAAACATGCTGCTATCCGTCATTTACATGCCAAACATTACATGCTGTACGCCTACTCAGCCTGATCAAAGTCTTTGAGAAGGTCAGGTTGAAGATTTGCTCCAGCCTTTCCTCGCGACAGAGGCCCTGAACGTTAGTGAAGCTCGTTAAAGTTTGCTTTCTTCAGAGATCCACATAAAGCACAACGGTAATCAATTTAGGTTATCAATTTCGGAAAGGAATGATAAACTTTTAAAGAAACATTTAAAACTCCTTTGAGACAGATAAAATATAGCAGGTAATAATACATCATCTCCAACTATAATACTGAACGACACGGCCTATCAGAAATTTAATGGTCAGACATCAGATGTTGTATAATGTTAACATAGCACAGGAGGAACAGAACATTTTCACAAACATAACCAGCGGGTTGCTAATATAAACACATGTTTATAGTAACACTATCGGTAACTCCTTACTTTAAAATCGGTGTGATATAACAACATTTCACCTTCGGCAGCGATGTCCGTTTAACCGCTTCATTCCTCACTCAATAATAATGGAAATCTCCTTCACGGGATTTAACCATTTGATCAATAGTTACGAGAAAAATCCAGACTCAATAAAGATATGCTTAGCTTGTCCGTTGTTTGTTTCTTATAGCATATAACATAGATACGATCCGTATTCCAGGCGCGGTCTTCGTCAGAACTATCGGCAGCAGTTAAAGGGCAATATAACACCGTTATTGTTGGTTAAGGTGCATTTAACAGTGAATTTCTGCCCCTCATCAAGCCGACCAATTCCGCGACTTTGAAGATTATTTAAAACTAATAGTAACAGCCAAACCGGGGTGTGGTTACATCTGCAATGTTCCTTTAGATTCTGTTCTTCCAGCCGTCTCAGTACAGACGTGATCAGTTCAAATGAAAATCCAATTTTCTTAATAATAGAAACTATTCACTTGAATCGTAACCAATGTAGCGATATATCTGGTGTGAAGACGTTCCTTCAAAGGTGGTTGTTGTCGTTATCATATTATTTCAGAAATGATGTATTTAACAAATGCCCTTTCAAATTCGTTGATAAATAGTTTCGTAAACCAGTTCTTTGTGAGCCTCCAAATGGCCTCTGAACAGTTTCTCGCTGGTAATACTAAAACATATCAGACAGAATTGATTCACTAGCATAAAGAAGTCCGGTCTATGCACATTGCCGTTCTTTTCACGGTTTCTTTTGACCATAGTATGTTGGCTAAAATGCAAGAAAGAATTGCAGCACGTTGTTTTCTTGTAAATTTTACACTCATTTGTAAATTACTATCAGAATCAATACCTACTACTTCTTTGCAGTAGGTATTGATTATCTAGATGTGAAACCTGGAGAAAGATTTACAAAATGGAGTGTACTGTTCAAGAATTTGTAGAAAGCCACAACGTACTGCAATTCTTTCCTTGCATTTTTAGCCAACACCCCATGGTCAAAAGAAGGCCACAATGTGTCAATTTGTTAGGGCAGCGAATGTGCAGTACGCTGGACTCTCTTTTATGCTGGAATGTAGTGTTCTGTCTGATATGTTTTTAAGACGCATCACCTTTGAAATTTGTTCAGGACATTTTGGAGGAAGTCACAAAAAAGGGAGACTGGTTTACAGAGCTATTTTATCAACAGATTTGGATTGAAGGGCATTTGACAAACACATCATTTCACTTAGCCAATGCCTGATAACGACCTTAATACACCTTTGAAGGAACTAGTCTTGACCCATACACTAGTTATATCACCACATTTAGTTTTGATTCAAGTGAGATAGTTTCTATTATTAAGAAAAATTGATTTTCTTACTTGGACAACTGCTACTAGTTAAGATGTTGGTACCACCCCCAAGTTTGTGTTTGAGGAACAAGAATCTAAAGGAACCATTAGAAGACTAATAGACCCACACCCTGGTTTTAACAGAAAACCGGGATGTGTACCCTATGTGGGTTTGGTAATAGATGTAAAAAGTCATAAAAGGTTGGTCAAACCTTCTTGCAGTGAGGGATAGGAAATTCACTCATTGTAGAATGCTGCCTTAACTGTGAAAGTAAGCAGTTGTTTGATATGTGCCCTTTAGGAATCAAGTCTGCTACCCGACCAGTTTCTATATCAAGAAAGACGGACGCCAAGTAGGATACGTGGGATCGTATCTATGAGCATTTATAGCGCTATAAGAACAAACAATGAGACCTAATGCCTTCGCCTTCAGCATATAATAATAGAACTTTGTGGGTCATAGTTTTTCTTTCATGGCTATTGGATCAAATGGTTCCATCCATTAGAGGAGGCCCCTTTCCATTCACACATTGGAATTGAATGGAATTCATGGAATGAAGCAGTTTTAGGAACGGATGCCTTCCATGCCCCAGGGTTAAATGACCAAATTGTAATATCACAATCTGCTTTTAAAATTAAAGGAGTTACCATTAAAACGAAATTTGACACTCATCAAATTTATATGTTTTATATTGTAGCCCTTTATTGAAGTTTTTTAATGTTTGTGAAAATATTTCTCCTGTTCACTATGTATATGATTTCCATGCATTTATATTATTTACAAGCATCCTCAATTTATAGTACACACTGTTATTTGGAATTTCTGATAGGTAGGTGATTGGACTTCTAGGACCTTTACTTTTAGTATTTATAGTTTGGGATGGTGTATATATTTTTATTGCACACTAACACTATTTTATATATATAAAAAGGTTTTAAACATGCTTTGTTTTAAAAGTTTAAAAAAGTCAGTGACATTCTCATTTCCTTTCTAAGTATTTAAGCTTCATTGATTGCAATTTTATTGCTTTTCGCATTGGATCTCTAGAAGAAGCCAAGCTTTTAGCAAGGCTAAACGCTCACTCAATAAAATTTGCGTTCAGGTTTTTCTCTGTGTACGGAGAGACTTTTTTCTGCTGGAGCAAGGTCTTGTGGCAACACTTTCTGTTATACAAGTTTGTGGTCTTTTGGTTGTTTTCTTTGAGAAGGTCACCAAGACAATGGATGAGGGCAAAATGGTACATACTGCCACCCTTGACATGGCCAAGGCATTTGATACAATAATGCACTCAGTCATTGTAAGTAAACTTATGGATGTAGCCATAGACCTCCTATTTTACATGCTGGATAGCCAGCTGGCTCTCAGATATGACTGAAGATATTAGGCTAGGAGATACCACCTCCACAAAGAGGCCAGTATCTAGCAAGGTCCCTCAGGGCTCTGTGTGAGGTCCACTCCTTTGTGTGGCATCTACTTCTCAGATGTCAAGGCCAATTTCAAATGCTCTGATTGACCAACTTTGCAGATGACTGCAAACTAGGAATAGTCATAGAGTCCCCCAGAGATAATAACATCCTACACGAAGGTCTAACACAGACAACTGACTGGTGCCAAAACCATGTCTTTAAAACTCAGTGCCAAGAAGTGTATAGTACTTTTGGGAAGTCCAGCCACACCTAGGAAAGCAACGCATTGATAGCATACCCTAAGAGTAGAACCAAGTAGTCAGAGTCAGGTATTTGGCTTTGCACCTTCTTAGATAGTAACTCTGGGGCTTTGACCAACTGTGATACAGAATCAGAACTGCCTAGACATGGTAAGGCCTTGCTGTGTCTAATAATGGTGGCTACCAAAACAAAGCAGTTACTACAAAATAGAAATCAAAACTTGAATGCAACTTCTGACTAGAAGTAGTGAATATAAAGTAACAGAGATAAAACAACTACAGCTGAGATCCTTAGAAAGGGTAGTATAAACTACATAGCAAAATGGAGATTGTAGAATAATACATACAAGGAGCCAACGCCAGTTTAAAGGCAGCAGGGGCTTAAATGAGCTATGTAATGTTTGAGGAGAAAAGGATTTGGGCAGATTATAAGTGATGTATAATGTTTGCAACTGGGAGGTGTGGGTGTGGTTTGTACTCATCTGTGTAAATTTATGATTGCTATGTTATGGAAATCTGGATGGTTTAATAAAGATGTTTCTTGAATATAAAAGAAGGTAGGAATTGAATAATACATTTTATGTAATATTTGCTTAGGTTAGATGTGATGCCATAATAGCAATATATGTGAAGTATAAAATACGTATAATTTTAACACAGCTTGTTAATAACAGTTTGATTACTTTTAGGATGAATGTAAATGTACCTGTATACCAACAAGTGATAATTCAATAAAGGTGTTAAATGCAAGCGTGTTTTAAAAGTAGTAAGCATCTAGTGTCTGAGGAAGCCATCATTCCACTGTATTCAGCCCTCATCACCCATCTCTGAGTATAATGTCCACTCCAGTGTAAGTACCTGACCGAGGGACTTGCAACAACTGAAATGTCCACAGACGTTTCCTCACAAAAAAAAGAATACAGGGCATAAACAGCATGTTCTATGCAGACTGCCTCAAGGCCCTGTCTCTTTATTGTGTGTTCCTACAGACTGTTAGGAGGTGATCTATACTTGACATGCAAGGCATTACTGCAGTCCTACTGTGATGAACCTTTTTGCATATCTGCAAAATGAAGATAGCATCAGAATTACTCAATCTAGGATTTTAAACTTTGCTTGCAACATAAACAGGACACATTATTACAGGGGCAGGTATGTATGTGTGTCTCAGAAAAAGAAGCCCTCTTCTGAGGAGCAGGCTTCCCATCTATGCAAAGCAGAACTCTTCCTTAACTCCTGTTCCAAGATAAATTGTACCAGTGGATGGGAAATTAGAAATACACCCTGGTCTAGGCACCCTAGGTCTCTAATGGACGAGACAGCATATACATCTTATCACTTAAAACAGCCTCTAAGGGACATGAACTTGCAGATACAACTGGGATGCTTACGACTGGGCTTATAAAAAGTCCCATTGGTCATCAGCTTGAAGTATATACCTATGAACCTGTGGCCCTTTGCCCTATGTATATACTAAACATGTTGCTATGCTGTCATGTGTATATTAAACACATCGATGTGCTGTTATTTATGCAATAAACATGTTGGTCAGCTAAAACCGATTATAAAAGAAAGTGAAAGGAAAAGATACAGGCTAAATATACACCTACACTATTTAAATGAATACAGAGACACATTACCCCATTCTATGAAACATGCACAGTTTTAAAAAATGTTATGTTTCTTTATGAATCTTGGGGCTGGTTTAGCATGTCTTTTGGGGGTGTGAGCTGAAGCAGCTTAAAAGCTTGCTCCAGCCAGCCTTTAAAATATTTAATGGGATGAGTCAAGGCTGTCTGAATTTTAAATGCAGAAAGCCTGATCATGTGAGCATAACAGAGCTCTTAATAGGCTAATATCATTTTGTAGCATGCCAGTTACCAGAGGGGCTCAAGAAATGTGCCTAGTATTTCCTGATAAAATCTGACAGTGTCTTTGAATTAAAGCCAAAAAGTGAGAAGATTTGCATTCTTCAGAAAGTGAAAGTGCCTTTGGTACTATCAGACATGTAGAGGGTGAATGTTTGCATGAGGTTTCTGAATAACCCTTCCTTCTATTTTGGAAGAGGAAACAAGTGAAGAACTAGTGAGTAGAAAGTTAACGAGGAAGATCAGTACACTGTGCTTATATAAGGAGAGGGAAACTCTGCAGTACCCAGAGGAAAGACACCGCATCAGTGAAACACTTAATGAATAGTGTTAGTTATTCAGTTTTAATTACTGAGTGAAGGTATTAAGAGCATGTATGTTTTCATAGGTTCAGAGATTCATAGGTAGGTACTAGGTTACTGGCCCTAGGGCCTATATAAGCCTAGCCAAAAAGGTACCCTGACTTTCGCCACTCAAGAAAATTATTTTCCAGTGCCCCTGTCGAGCAGAGATACAAATAGGTTTACTTTATAAATAATATAGGAATATTGCTGATTCAAAGACTTGTCTTACATGCATCATATGTTCTTGTGTAGTGGGCAAACTGAGACAAGGTGGCAGCTTCATTTTATTTATTTATTTATTTATTTTACATTTGTTTACCAGGATAGTCCGACTGGATACATGTCCATTTTCAGTAGAGGCCCGGGGAGAAAAGCTCCACATAGACAAACTTACATAGATTACACAGAAGTTAGCAAACAATTATAAAAACAAAGTGATTATATACAATGGGTTAGTAGTGCTCCCTAGTAGGGACTCACAATTCTCATGGACAGACAATTAAAAGTAAGAGACATCAGATTGGAAGCAGAGCTTGGTGATTTAGTTACAAGTTATGATAATTGCAGAATATGCTTTTAGTTTATAACTTAATTAGGGTTGATACATGGGCATAGCCAATTCACTTTGAGATACTGTTTGAGGTTTATTTTTTAAGAGACATTTGGAAGATTGTAGGGTTATATATATTTTGGCAATGAATTCTAGGTTTTGCCAATGAAGTTGGCAAACAGAGATTCACCAGCAGAGTTATTAGCTTTGTGGGTTTAGACCAGTAGTTTATCAGCTGACCGTAGGGATCTTAGATTGCTATATGGCTTAATAATATTTTTAAGTGAGGGGGGTATCTCAGGGTGGTACAAAATTTTGTGCGCTATTAAGAGTTGATTGAATTGAATTAAGCTGGGCAGTTCTAGCCGCTCTAGTTGTTTAAGGTTCTGGCAGTGGTGGGTTCTATAGGTGGAGCCACTGGCGAATCTGGCAATATGATTGTAGCTATGGGACAGCTTACCTAGTTCGGATTTGTTGAGGTTTGAGAGTACAGGTGAGGCATATAAAAGAGTAGAGAGTAGGTGTGACCAGGCGATTGCAGTCCTAGCCAGTGGGGTTAAAAATGTCTGTTTCTATACAGTGATCCAAGCTTCTTATTGATGGTCTGTATGGTTTTGCTGACCTGTAGGTCAAATTTGAGATTATTGTCTATGATAACCTCTAGCAGTTTAGTGTGATTATCTGGGGAAATAATGGTACCATTGTTAGATGTGACAGAGAATGAAAGTGTAGTGGATCTACTAGTGGGGGAGAAGAGTAGAAGTTTAGTTTTATTGGGGTTCAGAAGTAGGCGTTGGTTGGTGAGCCAGTTCTCGATAGTTAAATGTATTTTGGGTTAAGATTTGAAAGTCGGATGGGGAGGTGGCTGAGCAGATGAGAGTGGAATCATCTGCGTATTAAATGCAGGTGGCTTTAGGGATAGCAGTGTGGAGGTTGTTGATAAAAATAGAGAAGAGTAGTGGACCTAGTATGGACCCTTGAGGGACACCAAGTGTGAGAGGTAACTGGCTGGAGAGTTTGCCCTGCCATAGTACCACCTGCTGTCTACCAGTCAGGTAGGACTGGAACCACTGGATAGCAGGCTTGTTGAGGGAAATAGATTTTAGTGAAAGAATGAGAAGTTTGTGGTTGACCATGTCAAAAGCTTTTGATAGGTCAAGAAAGAGAGCAGAGGTTAGCCTATTGTCATTCCTGTTTTGGTTTATGGCAGTAGTAAAGGAAAGGAGGGCTGAGGTGGTGCTGTGGTATGGCCTGAAACCATGCTGGGAGTCGGATAGTAAGTTATTCTGTGAAAGGTATTACAGTAGTTACTTGTGTACACATTTCTCCATTATCTTGGCTAGTGGGGAAAGAATGGCAATGGGTCTATAGTTGGATATGTCTGAGGAGCTACCACCTTTATGGAGTGGGATGACGTGAGATATTTTCCAGAGGGAGGGGATAGCATTTTCGGATAAGGTTCTGTTGATGAGGATAAATATGGGATATGCAATGGCATCTGCAGCAGTTTGTAGGTACTCTGTAGGGAGGAGGTCAGCAGCGAGGTGGTGAGGCAGGTTTTAGTTTTTTAGAAGTGTTTTTGATAAAACTAGTGGATATTGGTTGGAAGCTAAATTCTGGGTGATTATTAGGTAGATTAGGCATGTGGTTTAAGTTAGAGGGGGTTAGTTGATTTGCTAGGGATTGGATTGTTTCAGTGAATAAGTTATTAAAGGTGCTAGCTATGGTCTCTGGGGAACTTAATTTAAGCCTGCCCAGAACTTTTGAGGGTTGTTGTGGTGTTTTTGTAGGAGATTTTGGTAGAAGCTTTTTTTATCCAGTAAAACAGATTTTTTTTTGTATCATTCCTGAGTTGATGATATTTTAGATGGTCAAGTGGGGCTTTGGTTGTTCTCCAGCTGGCCCAGGCTTTGTTTCTAGTTTTGATTTTAGCTTTGGTATCTTTTGTGAGCCATGGTGCTGTATTTGATCTAGATTTTATTGTCCGTGCTGGAGCATGGGAATCAAGGATACTTAGGAATTTAGTGTTAAAGTGATCTATGGCCTCCTCTAATGTTAGATTTTTTAGATTTGACCAGTCAACTGCTTTTAATTCATTTTGAAATATAGCAGCATCAAAGTTTTTCCTGTTTCTAAATGTTTTATATTTGGGCTGGTGAGGGTTTCCTGCCTTATGTTTTATGATATAGGTTAGACAATTGTCGCTGAGGTCATCAGGGAGAGTAACAGCTGTGTACAGTTGGGATTGGTTATTAACTAGGATCCAGTCTAGGATACTTTCCTTGTTGGTTGGTTTGTTTATCCTAGTGGGAGAGGTTATGGTTTGTTTAAACCCAGATAAGTTTATATGAGTAAGGGGGGGGGGTCGTAGGAGCAAGGGTGCCAGTCGGTGTTAAAATCACCAAGAACTATGGTTTCTTGGGGATAGGTAGTGGATAACCAGTAAAGGAGATCTTCTAGGTGTATTTAGGTTTGTTGCCTGGTGGAATGTAATATGTCTTGAGATGATGTTCAAGTGTTTTGTTTTGGTTAATCTGTAGCTTGGTTATGAGGAGTTCCACTGTTATTGAATTACCCGGAGGGTTGAATGGTGTCTCTATTAACGGTTAGAAGGTATTTTTGTAAAGGACTGCTATCCCACCTCCTTTCCTTGTAGCACGGTCTAACCGGTGAATATTGTATCCTGGAGGTAGTATCACATTGTCAGTAGTACTGGGTTTTAACCAGGTTTCCGTAAGACACATAATGTCTGGGGAGTGGGTTGCTAGGAGGGTGTGTAGGTTGGGAATCTTATTTTTAATACTTCTAATATTTAGGTGAAATGCTAGGAGGGAACATTTGATTAGATAGATAGATAGATAGATAGATAGATAGATAGATAGATAGACAGATAGATAGATCGACAGATAGACAGGCAAGCAGGCAAAAAAAATAATTTGATGACTGAAACTATAAAGAATAATAAAAAGTGAAAGAGTACATCAAGAAAATGATCTATGAAGCACAGTCATCAAATTACAATGTATTAAATTATTTCATGCAATAATTGTTCATAGGTAGGTTCATAGGTAGGTACTAGGCTATCTGCCCAAGGGCATTTATAAGCCTAGCCAGAATGTGTTAGCTTTCACCTCCCTTTTAGATTATTTTCCTGAGCTTCTGTCCAGCAGGGCCATTGAAGTGATCCCAGGGGTAAATTTACGATTTCCCATCCACTGGTCAAGATTTCTCTTGAAGAGATTCAGTGAGGAGCTTTACCTAACGTAGATTGGGATTCTATTCCAGAGTGAAGGAAGTCTCTGGGACAGGCCCATGATCCTCTTGGTGAGGTACTTCTGTGGTCTTTCCAGCTGCTGCAGGTGTCAAGTAAGGTACATCCCAAATGGGGCATTGTACTCTATTATGGGCCTGATGAGCGATGAATATAGGGGCACAATAACCTCTCTTGATCTAGATGTGAACCCTTTTGTGATTAGGTGGGCTACATAGAAGGATTTTCTAACCACTTTGGCAGCGATGTGATTATCAAAGGAGAGGTTGCTATCTACTTGGGTCCCCAGATCCCTAATTACATCTTCCGTACTTAGTGGATTACCACCTATGTAGTAGTTCATGGGCACTTTGTTTTTCCCAAAACTTCAGCTTGGCCAGCTAAAAACTTGGTTATATTCAACTGGACGTATAAGAGGAATTTAAGTAACCTTTTTCTGCACTTTTTTTTAAAATACAGTATTTAAATTGATTTAAACTGTGTATGAAGGAGTGTTGAAGGAATTTTTATCTGAGAAGTTATTCT
>NC_056733.1:1017369808-1017377308 GCF_019279795.1 Protopterus annectens
CCATGTACATGCCTTATTTGATAGACATCTACTATCTGTATAACTAACAGAACTAATACAGCTAAGAGTGTGAATTACCTGACAGGAAGGCAATAAATGCGGTACGTTTTCAGGTTGGTATTGCCAATTATTAGATTTAAGAGTATTCCTAATATTCATATTACCTAGTTACAGGACACAGTATGACTAACAGGAGAAATGAAGATGTTACAACAAGTATACTTACCCATGTTTAAAGTGATACAGTATGTAATACACCTCCAGCTGTCAACCTGCAAGTAAGCAGCATATCCATTCATCCATGGTGAAAGCCTATGAGAGTGTGCATCACTGAAAACCAACAAACATGTTATAATTGGTGTCCACATAACACTGGAAATGTTTGCAAATCTGTAAGGGGATCAAATGGCAATGTGCTACAGTTTATAGTAGTTCACTGCTGATGTATTTGTACAATAGGCAACTGTAGCTATTTGTACATGTGAGAGTAAGGACATTATGTAAGCACCTGTAACTTTAAATACAGGTACTTAGGATGTGTCATTGTACATTGCATTATGAAGAGGAATGCTGCATTTATGGAAGTGTATTCAGCATCCAGAACACTGAGATCACTGTACAAAACAATGACATCACAGAAAAATAAAGAAATGCTGAATATTGATTGACATCTGCACTACAAAGAAAAACAGGTAAATACAAATAACTAGTGGGCTTGTAGAAAGAATCTGGAAGACAAATGCAAAGGTTGAGCAGTAGCTGTGAGTAAGTCAGATGGAGATCTTCTGAGAAGTACAACTCATGAACCCACACAAGATAAGATAGTTATTTTGTGCTCCGATATAAAACTAAGAGCAGAGAAAACATTTGATATGCCCATAGTAGTAGTTGTGAAGAATGCAATGGCGTCCACATCATTTTTCACATGTGTGCATTTGTGCAAAACAATTGCGCAAGCAGTGAACAGATACAAGATGAAAAATATGCTGGAGTTCAATCCATAAATAGACAATTTAAATGCTTTGAATATGTCCATTTGAAACCTGAAGTCAGGTTCTTTGATGCACAAGAAATACCACACTAGTGAAAATTGTTTCACTGTACTACAAATCACAGCTAAACAGAACACTGTTGTTATTTTTTTTTCAGGTACTGTTTGGATGATGGGAATTCATGAGTCCAAGTAGATCTTGTCAACAACTTTATATGATACATGACTTTATCGGTTATGGATTTCATGATAAACATCTACCTTACATGTATGTGTTAATGACAATGAAGTCATAGAGCATAATATAACACACTGTGGCAACTATTGCTCTCTGCTTGCACAAAGGTTGGCTGCATGACACAAGTAATATACATAATGTTAGATTTTGAACCTGCAGTTCTTTGTCCTTTACAAAGGAACATACCAAATGCAATACCTAATGGATATTATTTTCACTTTGCTCAGAACATTTGGTGCAAGGTATAGACATCTGCAGTTGACACCCTTTACGGATGCAGTTGTAAATTTCAGCTGCTTGTAAAACAACTTGTGTCTCTGTGCTTTGACATACCTGATATAATGTGTGCATATGAGGCAATCAAGCCCAAATTCTCCATGGAAGGTTCAACACTTAACGTCTAGAGCAGGGGTCACTACTAGATATGCACCACTATTTCCTACAAATTTCTGGAGTATATGTGAATTAAATGCATATTGTCTTCCACAAACCCAAAATCTAGTTGAGGGATGGCACAGACAATTTTTGGTAGGATGCCATGCAGTAGATTTCAGAGCTGTTGTTTATGCCATCATTCAGAGGAACAGAACAGAGCAGGTGACACAGATTTGTATCACTTCATTGAAAGACCATTTCACTGAAACCCATTTCACTGAGACCAAATCACCTAAAGTTCATTTCACTGAAAGTTCATTTCACATAAAACTCATTTCACTGACAAGTAGTACTCTAACGCAAGTCAAAGATATATGCTCTTTTCCCCTCTGTAGTGTGATTCTGGTGTTACTTTACATAGTTGGGGGGTGTGGAGGGCACAGCCCCCCACATTGGGAGGTATGGGGGCATAACCCCCACTTAATTTGGTTTTCTGTTGTCTGGTTTTATTTTACATTATTTGGTAAAACCGAACTAGGTAGGGGGATATGCCCCCCACACCCCCCCAACTATATATACTAACACCAGGATTGGACTACGGTGGGGAAAAGGACATATACCTTTGACTTGCCTTTGAGTACTACTTGTCAGTGAAATGAGTTTTTGGTGAAATGAGTTTTAGGTGAAATGAAGTTTAGGTGAATTGGTCTCAGTGAAATGGCTGTCAGTGAACTCGTCTTTCAGTGAAGTAATACAAATCTGGTGACACACATATACAACTGCAGTCAGGAGTTCCATGGACAAGTTGGAGGAAATGACAAAATATCATGGAGAAAATGATCAAGAGCATCTTAGATAGAAAGATGGACTACAATTTGATAGACTTTCTCTCATCATTAGCTTCCTCAGTTTGCCTGTGATGTACCAATATGCACAAATATCTACACTTTTATTGTTTCACTTTTGTAAGTGTAGTCATTCTTCATGTCATTTATTGTTTCACTTTTATGTTGAGTGAAGTAACTATAGAAATGTGCCCTCTCTCACACCCTCATGCTGGAAAATAAGAAACAAACAGAACTCTTTATGCATTTGTATATACAAAAGTCAGTGAATAAGAACCACCACTGCTTTTTTGTAATATCTGTACTTGGAGAAATTACCCGATTCCAATATGATAAAATAATTCTCTGATGTAACTATACTTGTGATAGCCAAAAGTCTGCATGCATATGATGGGTTTGTTATGGTCTAATATAATTTATTTTATCTAGTGATTTTCCCATTATATAACACCCCTATCAAACAACTATATGGCTGAAATAACTGGAAAAAATTCTCTAACCCACTTTATTATCATTAAGGTTATCAGTACATTAACTAGATGTCTGTCAGACTGTAACTTCGTAAAATTTAGAAACAAAAAATCTGAAGAAAAAGAATTGTTTACAATATTTTACATGGGCCTTAATATTCTTTATCAATTTAATAGAACGAGGTAGCCAAGCAGATAATTGGATCACTTGCCATGAGAAAGTGGTACTAGAAAGAAAGAAAACTGAATTTTTTATTATAAATTTTATAACCTTAAATTGAGAATTACTACAGTAATGTTTAGCTAATTATTAACACAAGGCAGATAAAAAGGGCTGTCATGCACAATTAAGTTAAACCATTATGTATCTAAATTAATTTTCAACTGGTAGTAGTTTATTCATAACTGGGAATACATAGATAGCTTTGGGTTATTCAAGTTATAACCACAATTCTTCATTATAACACCTCAAGGAATCCTAAGAGAGCTTCCTTTCTATATAAATTTAATGCAGATATTTTTTAACTTCATGGTACCAAAGCTCAGGAGGAGGAATATGCAGACTTTGCAGAAAGAAAGTGCACATCAGATACATTTGTACCTTGAAAAAAGTAATTCTTCCGAATTACAGTCTTAAGTTAAACTATCTGGAACAAGTTTGTTTAATCTGCTCATAAGTTCCCTCCTTTTGTGGTAAATTATTTTGTTCAGATGCTTAAATACACAGAAACACCTCAAGATGGATAGCAGCTTCATAAAATACAAACAAGCTGGTTATCAAACAGACCTTACATATATACATGGTTACATCTCAACAGCTTACTACAAAATGGCAGTCAGGCTCGCATGTGCTCAGTATTTATACACTTATGCAGACCCTTGGATAGCTTCTTAAAGGTACATACATATGCTTTCAAGTAAAAAACAAACAGAAGTTCCAGCAACTGAGACGGTTTTGATCGCCTTGGTTGTTGGAACTTCTGTTTGTTTTTTATTTGAAAATCTGCTGTATTGGGAAGTTCCTACAGTTTTCCTGTTTTGCGGTATTTTTTCCTTTGGTAGATACATACACATTGATCTACCCTATCCAAGCCCTGCAGGTAGAATTTTGACTCTGCCTGAGAGAGAAAGGCACAATTAGGAAGGGACCCAGCCTTGGATGTAAGTGATAACAGCCAGCTACTTCCTCCCCAAAAATTTAACTATTTACAACACTGAAGCTTTTATCATGACATTCATATGGACTACTGATAGTCAAGATTGCCAAATGCTAAGTGGCAAGACTGATAGTACTGATCTTGATTGATGAGGCTCAAAAAGTCTATGTTGACCTAGAATCCATATAATCTATTGACTATCAAATACTGAAAGCATAAACACATGCAAGTTCTGGGGTCACCCTGGCTGTCTGGGTACAGAGGTTCCATATAATGACCTAAACCTCTAAACAAACCTACTTGATCCCAAATGTTAACCACAGGAGATTCCAGCAACCTGAAATATAGAAGTCCTCATGACAGATCATTTTTTGAGGAATTTACATATCCTTAGTCTTTGAGTAAGCCACAATTATCCAGCCTCTGCAAAAGAGTCAGTGATCCTGCTAGAGTGAACTAGCAGGCAAACTGTCCCAGACAACAATTGATCACTCAAGCTAGTGAAGCATCCAAAGAAACACAAAATCTCAAGACTGTTCTATGGGGTGAGGGAGAAGGATAAATTCAGAGCTGCAAGTGGCAAAGACATCGCTAGGTAAACCACAACTGGGAATGGGACTAGAGTTAGGTGGATAAAAAGAAATGCTTGTGTCTTGAATTCTGAAACATGGTAGGATGAACACAAAGTACAGAACTGGTGGTTTATGTGTGCATGGGGATAGAATGAGCTATCCCTCAAATTAAATAGTGTTTCAGATTCTCCTAGGTAAGTTCAGCACTGTGATGGGGTAACACTCAGACTTGTGCATGAGGTCTTTCTGCGAGGGATCTTTGCCACATATTGATTTGTGGGCATGCAGTATATTAATTATGGGCCCTTTGGGATTTGGTTGATAATGGGAATGAGAAAAATACTGAAAATACCACAGTCATACTAG
This sequence comes from Protopterus annectens, assembly GCF_019279795.1. Taxonomy (NCBI): domain Eukaryota; kingdom Metazoa; phylum Chordata; order Ceratodontiformes; family Protopteridae; genus Protopterus; species Protopterus annectens. The sequence continues at coordinate 1,017,374,823 of NC_056733.1, forward strand.
TAGGGAATTAGGGAATTCCTAAACCAGGACAGCACAATGAAGTAATCTCCATTGTGAGTCTTGCAGCAACCCTCGCTTCAAGAGGCATAACAACTATATTTAGTTTAAAAAATCTTATTTATTTATTCTTTGATGGATTATTCTCCTTGTTTTAAATTTTTAACCTACACCTGTTATTCCTCCTGAAGGAAAGGTTGATGCATGACTCAGCAAGAAATTATTTCTTTGTACTCTCTAATTTCTGGAATTCTAGTTGGCCCAGTACTTCAGACAATCTGAGGTGCAGTTTGAATAACAGAGACTACTCTACTAGATTGGATTATTAGGACTTGCATAGTAGTAGGGAATAGTACAAGCCAGAACGAATTAGAGTCTGAAGTCATTAATGAAGATATGATAGATGTAAACATCAGTCATGTGACTTTTAAGAAATAATAGTTGGAAGATGTCACCTTGAGGGAAGTTGGAAATGAGGTACAGGCCATAAACTGCTCACTGTGTTGCCAGAACAGCCACCCTAGATTCTCCATTTTGAAGCAGATAATCATATTATTTACTAGGCTGACAAGAAAAAAGAAAAGGTAGTTAAGCAACTATTGGTGACCCAAGATTCCATAATATAGTACTGAATCTGGCTAAAATGGCAACATATTGGGAAGCTATTTTGGGTTCTGGAAATATAAGAAAAAGTGCATTAAGAAAGTTTTATTAGCCTGAATCTTTTTTTTAGCACAGAAAGATATTGTACTGTTTGTTCTGTGTCAGAAAACTTCCCAACGTAAAGCCTTCTGCCATCCCCTAGTACCACTGCCAATAACCGGTATTCTCTTTTGGAAGACAGCCATGGATTTGGTCAGTCCCCTTTTCAAGAATTCTGTAGTATTGGATTATGCCACCTATTATCCTTAGTTTGTGTCAGGCCTCTGCCAAAGCTACTGCAATAGACCTGATGCCTATAGTTAGTAGAATGGGAATCCCTAAGGAAAAGGAAAAGTTGACTGATTAAAGGACCCATGTCATGTCTATGGTTATGAAGGAGTTCTTCCATTTGTTGTAAATTAAATAAGACTAAAGTTTCAGCCCCAGATGGATGCACTTGTGAAATATCTTAATAAAACCATAAAGAACATGGTAATGTGTGTTATTTTTCATGATGGGAAAAAGTGGGACACCTTATTACCCTTTCTGATGTTTGCTAGCAGGGCAGTAATTCAGACTTCCACTGGTTTCACCTTACCTGAGTTACTCTATGGAAAGCACCCTAGCACTTTACTGAACCTAGTAAAGGAACTGAAAAGGAAGATATTCCTTTTCAAAGTGTGATAGAGTAAATTACAGAGATGTACGAAAGAGTAGACACAGTTATGCCTATAGTAATGAAGCATATGCTAGAGGTTCAGGAAGCACCAAAGCACAGTTCAGATAGGAATGATACGGTTAGGATAACAATGTATTAGTCCTTATTTTCACAATAGAAAGCACATTTATGCCCACTTGGTAGAGATCGTATGAAATACCTAAAGCAACTGGAGGAGTAAACTACAAGGCCAGGCAGATAGACAGAATGAAACCCAAGTAAAATTATCTTGTTAGTGTATTCGAACCCTGGAAAGACAGGACAGTATTGGTGGCTACCTCACTGACAGGTGGTCCACAAATTACAATCTGATCCTGTGGTATAAATTGTTGAAATCTTGTCCACTTGTCAAAAGAGATGTAGCTGAAAGAATTTGTATTAAAGAACAAAGACATTTCTCTGGTATTTCAGGAGAATTTTCTTAGTTAGGCATGATACAGCTGCAAGAACTAGAGCAGTGGAGCAGGGGATCCAGCCAAGACTTTATAGGATTCCTGAAGCCCAGAGAGAGGCTATCAGCAAGGAAATACAGAAAATGTTAAAGCTGATGGTTATTGATCAGTCCTAGTATACATGCAATTGCACAGTTGCCTTGGCACTACAGTCAGATGATACTATCAAATTGTGTAACGATTTCCATGAATTTAATGAGACCTCTAAATTTGATATCTACCCCATGCCTATGGTGGACAAATTCACAAAATAGTTAGGAAAGGCATGTTGCCATACCCCACTAGACTTAACAAAAACATATTCTCAGGTCTGTATAACAATATAGGACAAAGACAAGACGGTATTCTCTACTCCAGATAGCCTACCAAAATATGGAGTATTGCCTTTTGGGTTATATGGGACCCAGCCTCATTTCTGAGACTGAGGTGTAGAATTTTACAACCTCATATCCAATATGCTGCTTATTTGCGTGATCTAATGTTGTACAGACCAACAGTAAGGACCAGGAGTTTAATTTAACCCAAAATGCAGGCAACTTTGGATTCGATCCAGGCTGTCAGTTTGATGGTCAGCCATTCTAAATATTTACCTGGTACAGAGGAAATAAGGGGTGTAGCGCATACCGCTGCATGATTTGGTGAAACCTCATTTTGGGAAGGTAGAGGCTATAAGAAAC
>NC_056733.1:1017382308-1017394808 GCF_019279795.1 Protopterus annectens
ACTGACACCTCTTGTTCTGCCTCGCATACAAATCCCAACATCCGACATACCTTCCCTATTGCTCCCCATCCAATTATACCTACGGGCTACTATCCAGTTACAATGTCACCCCCACTACTTACCTGCCTACTCCTTAGCTCTTTGCCTCTACTGTACCACACAGGTATACCTGAATACCTGCATGTAACCTTTCCAGACCTGTGAAACAGGAATCCTACCTCACCTTAAACTGACCTTTGTCAACAGTCATACCTGACATGTAAATCTGACCTAAGCATGGATAATGTAAACTAAACATGATTAATGGGGGATGTAGCTATGTTATGTCTGTTACCCTCTATGAATGTGAATACCCCAGTATTAATTGGGATACGTAGCTGGGGTCAATGTAGAGCTCTATACCCCGGGCCACCGCTGACAATGGACAAGCATACAGTCCAACTGTCCCGGTTGACAGATGTGAACAAACTGCAAGATGTTGCGTGTGTGTATGCGGGAGCAAGCGGGTGTAAGCCTGTTTGGCCGCCGGTATGTGAGTACCACACTGGTGAAACAATGTAGAGTCTGAGTACAAGACTCCGCAACCAGAGGTTAGTAATGCTGTGCTTCATGCAAACAAGTGCATAACAGCCCACAAATGTTCTACAGTGCCTTAGTCACCCTGTAGCAAACAGCTGTTGTTGTGGTCATTAACAAAATAATCTGCATTGCCAGGTTGCAAACCCCCGACCCTGCACACTATAGTAGACGTGAGTTCCACTAAGCCATGGCAGATACACATTCACCTGCTGTGATCACAAACACATCATCCAGCACAGGCATCCAACAGTATAAGAAATGTATATAATTATGTAGATGTATGTGCATGTGTATGTACAGATATAATATATATATATATCTATATATATATATATATATATATATATATATATATATATATATATTAAGAAATGTATATAATTATGTAGATGTATGTGCATGTGTATGTACAGATATAATATATATATATATATATATATATTAAGAAATGTATATAATTATGTAGATGTATGTGCATGTGTATGTACAGATATAATATATATATATATATATATATATATATATATTAAGAAATGTATATAATTATGTAGATGTATGTGCATGTGTATGTACAGATATAATATATATATATATATCTATGAAGAATGAACGTCGTGACAATAAAACATACAAAAAGAATGAGAAGGAAAACAACAGCAACTCCTGTATTAGTTAGTGCTGTCATCTTATGTCATATCAAGCTGGGCAGGGGTGAGCAAATCATTGCTTCTCAAACCACAGGCAGGATACTACCAATGGGAGTAACATTGTCCACCTGCTAAGTCTACCTTACAAACAATTGTGGGTTGTTTGAACTTCCGACCATTACACAAGCCAGGGCAAGTATGTTCAAGGACTAAAAGGTTGGGAGAGCCTGATGATACATGGGTTGAGACAACATACGTGTAGGGTCCCTAACGCTGGGGAGAGGGCAATGTGTGGAGGTGTGTTATGGCTGGGATAGCAACTGGAGAATGGATGGTTTGTGTATGTGGAACTCGGGTTTGGTGGAGGAACCATGGGTATGAAATATGGATCCAGGCGTGTCAGGGTTGGATGGCCCGGTTCTAATTGGACTGCCTCTTGGAGGTCAGCAAGTTCGTTATAAATATATATGCATACACACATACATACATCTATATGTAGAAGTATATTCCCTGTGCCACATTCATTCCTTTGCAGACATAAATAATATGAAAGTGCCACTACAAACCTCGACAGTAGATAGAATAATAGGTTGTGCATAACCATAAATGTAATAGGTTCATAGGTAGGTACTAGGCTATCTGCCGAAGGACATTTATAAGCCTAGGCAAGGTGTGTCAGCTCACGCCGCCCCATTGACCAATTTACTGGGCCTCTGTCAAGCAGAGCTATTGAATTGATCTCAGTATGTCCCAATCTTTGACTCCCCCACCCCCAATTATATTTGGCTTTGGCTAGACCTCTTACATTAAGAGGTCGAGAGGTATGATTCTCGTGTATGTTTAGTTTTGTTGTTTGGCCTCTAAGGCTCAAGTCATGACTGAATGGAATCCTGACTAGTTGGAACAGTCTGCATACTCGGTTAACAGATGTTAAATAAACATTTATTCATAGTCCATTACAGAAAAGACGGTGACCTCCTTCTCTGCACTGTGGCTTATATATCCCAACTCAATTTCATGCCAAATGCATGGCCTTTGTAACAGTGCAGGTCTTACTTAGACTGTCATGAAATGCTTGTCATCTATATCTATCTATATATATATATATATATATATATATATATATATATATATATATATATATATATATATTTATGTCTTTGCGACATTTCCACGATTTTGCTGGGATATAAACTTCCAAGGCAAAATAATCTGTTGTTTTGTTTCCGTTGTATATTGCAGTACTATAGTAGTAGAGTTACGAGAAGACAGAGGGAAGGGATGAATCTGCAATAATTCAGAGTTGTGTATTTAGTTTCGAAGTTAGTGCTGTTCCCAAAAGAATAGAATGTGAGGACTTTCCCATTATGAAATATATGAATCATTCCTGTGAATTGCCAGCTACATCAATGCCAATCATTAAACCGGACTTATTTATAATATAATGTTGCCGAACTCATACATCATTGGTTTACATGTGTAACATGTACGTTATCATACAGTCTTAGTTATACATTTATTTTAGTGTCTTGTTAACTGGAGTAACAAAGTAATGAAGTATAGAGTCTAATCTTGAAATAAAGACGTGTGTCCCAGGTAGGACAACCCAAACATTGGGAATAGTGTCCTATTGGTCACTCATGTCACCAGTGTTTGTGGACCAAAAGGTTGGGATGTCTGAGGATACTTGGATTGAGTCAACCCATGGGATGGGTCCAGAGGAGTAGGGAGTGGCCAATGTGTAGTGGTGGTGTGGATACACTGTGTTTCCAACTGGAGAATGGATGACTGATGGGTCAGTGACGTGTTGGGGTGGGTGTTTGGGGAACTAGGATCCATGGGTTTATGGGTATATATGTAAATGAAGCAGCACAGCAATAGTGTAGTGGTTAGAGCACCCGCCTAACGAACAGGCATTCCCGGTTTGAGTCCCACTGCAGCACATATCATTTTCCATATGAAAGCTGTATATTAACACATTTGTACATCTTTTTGCCGTAAAACCTACATAATAACATTTAAATGTGAACTGGAGTACTGCATGAAATGCACATGTGAAGTGCCAGTGTCATAATGTATTTAGGCAGTAGTAAGCAGGTTTATGCACAAATGAGCAGTAGTAAGCATGTTTAAGTGTGTTTGCACAGGGGTAAGCACTGCTAAAGTCTGGTTACAGTTTCTTATACTCAGTTACCTGCTGAATTGCTTAACCTGTGTAGGTATTGCTTAGCTCCGCACAAACCCATGCAACCTTGCTTACAACTGCTTAAGAGTGCCTCAATCACTCTGTAGCCAATGTCCCTTGTTCTGCTCAGCAACAAAATAAACTGCCTCTCCACGGCTCAAACGCAGGACCCTGCAGTCAATACACAAAGTGATTTACCACTAAACCATGGCAGATATACATAACCTGAAGTTTGCACAAACATACCCTGCAGCACAATCAGTCAACAGTATAGGTAATGTATTATTATGACACCACATAACCTGTTAATGCAAGAAGTCTGGACAAAGTATGCCACACTGTGGGTACAAATAGGGATATATTTCAAATAATGCTCTGTTACACTCAAAATGTTGCTAGTTACACAGTTATATGTATTAGAACACATATGTAGAAGGAGATGAAGTCTGAAACACAAAAGTGTTGCCATTAGTTACTGACTTCAATGCTGTGATCATCCCTGACAATTGCCAAGTGAATGCGGAACAGGCCAAAATATGAGCCGAACATGTATGGACATATGGAAAGATATATCTGTAAATGTAGACAGATAGACAGCTATATGTAGATATATATATTAATGTATGACTCACAAACAATCATAAAACAGGACTTGTATATAGATACATACATATGTTCATATATATATATATATATATATATATATATATATATATATATATATATATATATATATATATATATATATATATATATATATATATATATATATATATACATATATATATATATATATATATATATATACATATATAGATGTATATATCTATATATATATATATAGATGTATATATCTATAGATACATATATATATAGATATATATATATATATATATATATATATATATATATATATATATATATATAGCCATATGAGATATATATAGGTACATACACATACACACACACAAAAGGTATCAGTAGCCATACATATGTAGAAGTAGTGTGGAAGTACTGGGTGCAAAGTATATCCCTCAGCCACAAGCCCTTCAACTGGCACCTGTGAAATGTGTAGTGTGGCAACAATTCCCACAATGAGAATACTGACATTAAACATATACCCACCCACAAATCAAAGGACATCACACGACACACAGGTATGCATACATAGATAATCTGTATTCCTGTACTATACAATAATGTATGCTAGTACTGACACCACATAAGGTTTGAAATATGTAATCAGTCATGAATGCAAGGCCCACACAAAACAGTAGATGCAAGCAATGTGTATATATACCATACTATGCTGTCTAGGCCAAGGCCTTCAATTAGTACAACAGTCAGAATACGTAACAATCAACAATTACAGATGTAGTTCAGCAGCCTCCAATTACACCCTGTAGTCAAGCCCTAGGGGTATAGACAGCATTTGTGTTAATGCACAGTATCTTGTACATATCATTGCTTAACCTAACACCTCACTATTACACTGAATGACCCTCGTCTTAACAGTTATATCACTGGAAAGGTGCCATAGCCTAGGTCAATGGCATAGAACCCCACCCCATAAAAGGCTGTACAAGGGCAAGGAACACTGTGTGCCACACACTTACCTCAGGAATGTACAAGGGCACATGTGTTCACCGGCTGTTGCCCCTATATATATGGACATGGCCCAATGGTTGTTGTGGGAGTCCATGACATGACTGGGATTATAGCAGTAATGCTAGCAGTAAATAATGACAGGTTATTACCTAACAACCCTTCCGGTATCACAGCGGGACAAAGACTGGCATAAATGTGGAGGACAGAGGCAGGAACATAGGGCCATATTTGCATTATTGCTATTACACACCCTGGAAATTGTTGGTGTTACAGGATTTGTTGCAGCATGCCCTTATGCAGGGATATGACACTGAAATACAAACGGATGTAGCCATGTACTGATAGCACTCAACAGACAGTATGCCACAGATATATTTGGAACAATACCTGTGTGGTGCACAGACAAAACCTAACAGCCAATCACCCTGGTATCATATGGATAAGCCCGCAGTTGAGAGTTATGCAGACAGACAACATTCCATGAAATAGTACCATGTACACAGAAACCCTGTAAGAACAGCAAGATACATTGCACACAACACTACTCACGCAGTCTGTAGGTCTGGAACCTTACCCAAATGTGGATTTGGCCTGTGTCTGCAGGTTCTGCTGTAAGAGGTATTGTTACCCGCTGTTTGTAACACTGATGTCCACACACAGGAAGGATGTCTTCCATACTGTAAAGGTGAAGGGACAACGCCCACAGAAGGCAGCAATTTATAGTACAGGGTTGCCATGACAGTGGTTATCTGAAGTACTACACAGCAGGCTGCATGCAATTAGCAACTGGTGGACACTGACTGGTGCAGAGGCCACCACCTGATCATGTGCAATACCAACAAAAGCATGCTGCAATCTATTCAAACCAGCTCAATCACTCTACTGGAGAGACTGAGAGAGAGAGAGAGAGATAGAGAGAAAAACACATCACGAAGGTTCACAAAGCTCAGGGTTGTGTTACAGTGGAAACAACATAACAGGTATGTGAAACAGATCTGCATTTACTGGCATGTAGTATATGGCATAGAATAACAGGATGTATACTGTGAAAGGATGTATATGTGCCATCAGTACATGTTCCTGTAATGATGTTGTGCTCAGCAACTGCACTGGACTGTAGTATTAATCTCTGTGGGTAGTATGACATACCTGTTAAATGTGCAGACCAGCAGTGAATAGCAAGGATGTGACCCATGATATCTGTGATCTGTAAATTACTGTGGCCAATGGCTGGTGGGGGTATTAATACCGCCATGATAGACACATGGGTGAGAGACCACACCACCTGCAGGACAGTCATGTTAAAGTGTAGCATAGCATGTCCACACTGCCATAGCAGTATAATATGCTTATCTAAAGTTTGTCACCATATATACCCCCATAATGTTAGTCTGTGTTCACATGTGACACCTGTCTGTGTTGCAGCAAGGCAGAACAGTTCAGCTGTGAAGTAAAGAGGGTACATGAGTGTGGTCCAGATGTTAGTACGCACCCCACATACAGATACATATATGTGTGATACATATTCATAGCTGTGTATGTGTACAGAACCTCAGACAGTTATACATTTATCTAGGTATATAAACAACACAAAATATCTACACATATATGCACATATGTATATATACATATATATACATATATATATATATATATATATATATATATATATACATATATATATATATATATATATGTATACAGACAGATATGTGTGTGTGTGTGTGTGTGTGTGTGTGTGTGTGTGTGTGTGTGTGTGTGTGTGTGAGTATGTGTGTATGTCAACATATATTTATATATATATATATATATATATATATATATATATATATATATATATATATATATAGAGAGAGAGAGAGAGATAGCTAAATATATAGCTCTCTCTCTCTCTCTCTATATATATATATATATATATATATATATATATATATATATAAATATATATACATGTCAATACATTTTCCCTGCCATGACATGTGTGAGAGAACATCACACATCAATACACAACATACCTACACACCAGTACATGGTTGCAAGATGGAGTGTGGAGTGAGGTGTGTAACCCATGTTGGGAACACATTGCAATTGTATGAGATTGTGAGGTATATATGTTGGTTAAGGGTATTAGGCACATATTGGTATGTAGGTCTGGTTGGGTGACAAACAAGATAGCATACAGGACTGATATATGGCACATGTGGTGGTTAAACACTGTGGACGGGTAGTTACATTTGGAATGTGGAGGTCAATGAGCCCCCACATGGGAACAAAGGGAACATGGTGGCCACCCATGGACAGTCCCGACAGAGTCTACATGGACATAAAGGTACCTGGGCTGTGTGCTGGGCAAGAGGGACATGCATGTCGAACTTTGTGTATGTGTACTGCATGCCTCCAGGTGATGTAGCACATACCCCATGTCACTGTGGACTTTCCTTTGCCAAATACGCGTGACCTACCTGGGTGACAGACACATGTCTGTGTGTGCTCCATGGGGAGAACACCATCCCCTGAGGTGGTTCCACATGAAGGTAGTGATGGAACAGTAGAAAATGAGGTTCCATGGTGGGCCATGGATGTGATGTGGACTGGTAACATGTGCACATTAGGTTGGAGTGATGTTCCTGCTGGCAAATAACCCCTCCACATCCTGGTGTGTAACTGTCATGGAACATATGTGGGCTGTAATAGTCCACACAATCCCAGAACATGTCCAACAGCATGCTAAGATATCCCCAATACTACAGAATGGCAGATGTGTAGCAATCACATAGCAGGCCTACCACATGCATATGTGGAAACATAGTGGCAGTGACAATGGCATGCAGGTGAAATACCCTGTAACAGCCCTGCAACTCTAGTGTCCCCACAGGGATCATGTCTATAACCACATAGCAGAAGGTGTTGTACAATACAATATATGGCACAATGGTACACATACTGGACACATACCAGTAGCATAGTGTGAACATTATGTTGGAGCTGATATGGTGGCAGGAGACTATGTGTATTGTATTATGGCAAACTTGACATATGAGTTGCTCAGACATATTTCCATCATTATGTCTTTCAGGGAGTATGGCACATCTGATAAACCCTGCATACAGTGCAGCTGAGGAGGAGATCATCATCACCAGCATGATCCACAACTATCAGCTATTCTTCTCATGGACAAGCATGGACCAGCAGGAGAGAACAACCATGTGGACTGATGTAGTCCGCAGGGTGAATGAGGTGGGGTTGCACAGCTGAACCTATGAGCAGGTCCACCACCATTGTAGTGACCTGCTCCGGCAAGTATGACATTGTGCCGCTGCCATGTGGGGTGACCACCTCACAATGGGAGGGGGGGCATAACATCCATCCCCTGCTCACCAGAGTGGAGGAGCTGCTCATCAGCCTGGTAGCACCTGCCCGCTCTCAAGAGCTCCAGACCTATACGGTCATGGAGGGGTGTGCTACTCACCACCACACATTGAGCATGCAGGTAAGGTTCCAGGGCATATCAGTAGACTACTGTATTGTATGCATCTGTACAGGTAGACCATGCATGTGTGAGATGTGGGGTATGTTGCTGTGTAGTACCAATAATCAGTAATGCATAAACTGCAGTACTGTGGACTTTAGCTGTTGTTGTACTGTAATATTGCAGCCACCCTGTAGCAATGCCACAGCTGTGGCCACTGACATCAACTCTATCCCATGTCATTGTAGGTACCTCTGGGATACCAGCAAGGCAGCAGCCGGATGTCGGTGAGTATGGTTTAAAGTCATGCTTGGCAATTCACTGTGCATGTCATAGCTAAGATGTAGGCCATGTACACATCTAAAACACCTACCCATGATGCATGCTGTACATGTGCACTGACACAGCACACACCTCACTAATGGGATTACCAGCCTCAAACACATGCAATACACAGACCATCTCAGACAACTGTGGCTACACTCCAGTGCACACTGCCCAGGCACAGCTGACATCTGCCCAACATACACAGCTATGTCATACACAGAGCAGTTGAACGTGCTACATATAACAACATCCCACTCCCTCTGGTAACACACGCTCCAGGGTCCTAAACCTAATCAACACATTACACAAAACATACTGGAGGGATAGGGCCCTGTCCTGGGGAATCACCACACTCTGGAACGGACTACCCATACATGTCAGGCAATGCTACTCATTGGCCCTGTTTGGTGTAGTGTATGGGTTACCATGTATGTCAACTGCATGTGTGTATGTGTGTGTGGCCATGTCTGCACACGTGTGTGTGTGTGTGTGTGTGTGTGTGTGTGTGTGTGTGTGTGTGTATTTACTGTTTAGCGGTGTTGTACAGGTCTTACAGTCTGTTCCCTGTTTTCCCCTCACAGGTGGCGAGGTGGGGCTGAGTCCCCCCCACGCAGGGAATCTGATGTCACTGATACAGATAGTGACCATGAAGATAGGTGTGTTGAGGCACAGGAAGGGTCGTCAGGGGCTGCAGCTGGGCCACCAATTGACAACCCACACACATCTACACCATCCACCCACACAGTCACACTGCCTTTACACATCTCATCACCATTGGTCCTAGCTGAGGGCCAGCCTATGGTTGGCATGGGCCAGGACAGTGTGGTATCTATGGCATGTGTGTCAGGACACAGCAGCCATAGCCAAATGTCTGGCGGGGTATCACATAGGCAGATGTGCAGGGGTGCTTGTAGGAGCACTGCTGGACATCATGCACCTGGCAGACATGCAACCCCTATTTCAACCACACGCATGTTCCAGACTGTCATGGAGGCACAGGCATGAATGGAACGTTACACCAGGCAGGGTCTAAGGGCACAGAGGGCTCATCACACCTCTGTAACTGACAGCATCCGTGACCTAGCAGGCGCCATCCGTAATTACACCGAAGTCATGGATAGATGGTTGGGTGAGACATTGGAACTCATCCAAAATGTCATGTCCATGCATCAGGACAGGGTGGGATGGTTGCAACAGCCACGTGGACGTATGCCAGCAACACCAGCAGCTGGAGGTCGCCGTGGATGTCCAAACAGTCACAGCCACTCCCGTAGTGTCAGTACCAGCCCCAGCACTGTGGGGGGGGGGCTGTCCACAACCCGTCAGAGCAGACCACGTGCATGTGGCCCTGGCCAGTCCCAGGAGGGACCTGGATCCAGTGGATGTCTGTCAAACTCGAGGGACAGTACTCGGTCTGGCTCTGTACCTGATACTGCCTGTAGCACCCCTGCCAGGCACAGGTCCCATGTCCGTGGCTGGAGACGGTGAACTGCAAACCCTGCCAGGTACAGTCTGCAGCTGTCCCACAATTCCCTGTATAGGGCAGCCACATGGAGGAACTGTGTGCATGCAGACACACACACATAAACAATGAACCTAGGGCAACCACATACCTGCACATACGACATCACCAGTGGCCCATAACAATAGTCAGCCCCCTCACACACACACACATGTTGTCAATTGTATGGCTCAGCCTAGGCCTCTGGCAAACCAACAACACACACTGTGCATATAATGATACCTGTGCCACTGCCTGACATCCGTAACATCAATGCAGGGACAGGCTATCATGGTTCTGATGCACACGGTGACTGTACAACAGTGTAGCAATGGAATGATGTGTAGCATGTTGTCAGCAGTAAAGTGAAATGCTAATATCTTGGAAGGTGTAGCTGTGCAGCCATGATGCATCCTAGCTTTAATTAACAATGTTGTATTGTTGTCACCAGTATCTGTTCAGATTGTGTTGTGTTTGTCCATGTGCCACATGGCTGATGGGTGTAGTGGTGTCAGCAGGCCTTTTACAGTGGACACCAGTAAGTGTAGTGGGTGGTACACATGCCATGGCTGGGTACAACACACAGTGCCTTTGGTTAGGATGCAGTACAGGTACAGGACTGTACACATGGAGGTATGTCCCCGTGCAGGTAACACATCTGTTGCACATGTAATCCCACCAAGACAGCATAGGCACAACCACACAGTGGCATATATGTGGTCTACAATGTGGATGGCATTGAACATGCTGACAACAGGGTGTATGTCCCTCTCCCCACTCCACTGCGATCTTCACCTAAGTAACATGTGTGTGCCAATGCCGGTGGCATAGCCCTACTCTTAGGAGGGTGTGAGGTTCTCAACTACTGTGAATGGTGTAGACAACAACTAACAACCTGATTACATACACTGTACAGTATTACAGACAGCTATGTGGGGGAATAGATGCAACAGTAACTGCAGTTATGGTAGTCATGTCTACAAATGCCACACCCAGTGAGTTATAGCAACCCCAGTAGTACAGCACACATCAACAGTGTGGAGGAGGGCATTGACACATCTATGATCTGTGAAGGACTGTATGCCTACGGGATGACGCCTGTGGTATGTTGGCATATGCCAAGCAGTCCTGGTGGAAACATATCCTGTGAACGGAGGTAGATCCCGTAACAACTACACACATTCCTACAAGCGCGATGGTGTAGAAAAGCCTGCCATGATGTACATAGGCATTGTGCACCTCCTAACCCTCATCTACACCTGTCATGATTGGGTTGAGGCAGTATACCGGGTTCAGGTTGTATTCTCTGCCTTTGACAAGTCCAACATTGGCAGGGTCCCATATGTTGAGATAACCAGTGACATTGGCCATGGGTTTATTGTTGGTATGTTCCATGTCCCTGCAGACCACGGTCATCAGGCTACCGGGTGGTAGTTCCCAGCTGACATGGTGGGTTTGTGGATGTCCTTGCCAACATTGGTGAAACCATTGTCAGGTGTAGGGCTATTTGATTGTATGAGGGATCCTAGCTACTTACTGCACCTACCCAGGGGGTTCCCCCAACCATGACATGTCACTTGAATGTACTGCATGATATGTTAGTAATGCCAGCCTTACATCCTACAGGTGGGATGGAGTACTGTTAACATGTACTACCCTTGTCGTATAGGGTCCTGCTTATGGGATCTGCTAAGGTTGGTATTGTATTGCAGGCCAGACGTATTTGGCTGGGGGGGAATATCTATCCATGCCAGATGTATGTTGTTTGGGTCTCTCAAACCCATCAATGGTGCATGTGGACATATATGTTGTGGTTACATTCCCAGTTCCATCTACAGATGTATGTCCATATATGCCTATATTGATATATATATATATATATATATATATATATATATATGTGTGTGTGTTCACCTTTGACAGGGGAAACAATCATTCCTTTGAATGGCCCTTTCTGCAAACAGAAAGGACTTACCCGTCATTTCTTACTGCAGCACAGCTAAGAGAACTGCAGTTCTACAGGCATCTTCGCTGACACTCGAACTGCAAGTTGGAATACAAATTGTACTGGCGGGGTGCATGACTCCCTGCACCCCCCCCCTCTGGGGGGCTGGGGCCCCCACAACCCCCCCTACTGTGATATACGAACTCCTAGAGTGCACTACAGTGGGGACAGGCAATTAT
>NC_056733.1:1017397308-1017402066 GCF_019279795.1 Protopterus annectens
TCGGTAGCACGCAACACACACACTGCCAGTGTCATATCTGACACAGGGCTTGTGTGTTGGACGGACATCACATGATATGCATACCTCTGCCCAGTAAGTGGTAGGCCCACAGTAGTGACCTATGCAGACAGACTGCATTCCAAGGTACACTAGTATGTACACACATACACCCTGTAACACCAGTACTATGTAAAGCATTACACAACTCTACCCACAATCTGTCTGTAGTTCCTGAACCTCCTACAAATGTGTCCGCTCTGAGTGTGCATGTTCTCCTGTGAGAGGTATTGCTACCTGCTGCCTGTATCACTGATGCCCACACACAGGACGGATGTACATCACACTGGAAATGTGAAGGGACCACGGCCACATGCTGTAGGGATTTATAGTGGGTGCTTGCCATGACAGTGGTAATTCAATGTAGTAAACGTGTCATTTTATATATATATATATATATATATATATATATATATATATATATATATATATATGGCTATCTGGATTGGTATATGTACATATATTTCCACCATATGTCCTGGACATGGACCCCAGCCCCTACAGTCCCAATGTCGAAGTGCAAGGGGATGTCAGATATGTATAGCAGGTATATTACTAGACTGTTGCTACTGTCATTGGGATTGTCTTCACAGACATGGTGTGTGTGGATGCTGAAATCTGCTTATAACATGTGTGCCACTGGCTACTGACAGACATCCTACAGACATCATTGTAAAGTACCGCTGCTAGCATGTAATGCCCCTGTGGAGTGCAGCAGAGATATTGGCCACTTTATATGGAACTTTGGACACACCCTGTACAGTCCAGAGGTATGCACATATTCCCTTAGTGCACCACATGTGTACCAGGCCTGACAATATGGATGTAGACAGCTATGTAAATGGGTATAACACATAATGACTGGTATACATTTGGCACCATAGGTGTTGGAGTCACACACTGCTGTCTGGCCTGACACATAATGACTGCTGGTACAGGGATGCCATGGACACATACTACCCACTAGATATTGACATACATCTGTATAGCATCCCACTGGTCTGTCTAACATACCTGACATTTAAGGGAGGCCCGGCAGCAGTACATCTGGCAAGTATCTGCACATGACATCCCACTGGTTAAGTACACTCCGCTGCTAGGCATTTAACAATGCACTATGCAGGCTACAGGCAGACTGGCTCAACAATGGCCTACATCTTGTATGGGGGAATGCACATGTACTTGCATATATAGCAGGCTCAACAGCCATGTCACAGCACAGGGTAAGATACACCTGTGTGACAGTGCATTACCACAACCAATGTGAACACAGCCACAGCCACATATGGTAGGCTAGCATAATGTTACAGTATATGGACTATCTGTTCTACGCCATCCTCATATGTGCCAGTCACAGAATGTCCCTACATATACTGGGTTGCTACACAGTTTGGTCTGATGTCTGTCTGTGGTATGGGACATGTGTGTGTATGGCCCTACAAATGTGTACGGTGAAATGGTGCCATACAGTGGGGCAGCATGTAACATCTGATAGATGGGGAGCTAGGACAATGACATCTACCACAGTCTGTACACAGGTTAAAGTATATATTAACAATATACACACTGCCAACATTCACCATCACTACACAGACCTCAGTACTGTACAAACATCCACATAATGTCCAGCTTATGTCATGAAATATAACCCCTACTGTACATGACATGTAGCAATCTGATATATCACTGGCTTGTTATCAGATATGATGACACTATTTATGGTGTACAGCACATATGCACCACTTCATGCATGCCATATGTACAAACATTTCCAGTGGTATGGCTGACAGTACATACAAAGGACCAGTATAGACATGTTGCTGTGCTAACCTTGTATATTTTCCATTGTAACAGTGTTTGTTGCAACATATGTCCTATGAGGAATATGAAGTCAGTAACTGTCACGGCCTTCACCATCTAGACTGCAATCCTCACACTACTGTCTGCATTCCACAGAGAGATGCACTGTGGATAACACATGAAACCATAGGCACAACACTGTCCAGTCTGCAGATGTCCCTGCAGATAGGGATTCCTCATATACATGGAACTAACATGGCAGGTATTACTACATGTACAATAGGCATATCCAGACAAACACTATTAAACCAACATTACTCCAAATGCAGTATAGCAGCACTTACAGTCTGTAGTCAGGTTAGGCACATCCCCCCCCTGTTTGTTGCCCTCTTTCCACAGTGTATGTTGTTGGAGGTGAAACCCCAATCCATTTGAGATGTTGTTTGCCAAACAACAGATCTAGTTCCTGCTCACAGTGACTGAAAAGGCCCAACACCATCATGAGGTTCCTAGGTATTGGAATGTGTTTCCATGCAATTGGAAATATGATTGTTACCACAGCTGTTCCACATGCAATCAGCTAGGGGAGGGCTGCAATTTGTGCAGAGACCATCAGCTGATCATGAGCATCACATAAAATACACATGCGGCTGCCTAAGCAAGGCAGGTGTGGGTCTCCACATCCACCAGAGAGGGAGTAGGGAAGGCAGACAGAGGCAAATACATGTCAGGGAGGGGTGGGAGTGTAAAACTGAAGCATGTTCATGACAAACACCTACCAGCACAGAGTATCAAACACCCAACAACTATGTAGTGCTATCACAGTTCGATGCAGTTATTGGATGCACCACATGGGTTACCTGATGTGGAGCACTCAGAACATATATGTGAGGGTGAGTGACATCTGCAACAGGGATACAGTAGATATACGGTAGGTGTTGTACACATGCCTGTCTGCATGAACAGATGCCAGCATCAACATAGGCACACTCACACAGGGACGAACACACATTGACACACTTGGCAGGGCCAGGTGTGCAACTCGTCACTAGTGGGATTGCCACAACACATCCATGTGCAGGTATCACATGCACCGCACAGGTCATACAGAGGTCATATGGGAAAATAGTACGAGGAGATGTCAGACATCAGACAGCATGCTTCAGTATGCCCTGGGGGGGGTTGTAGTGAGTGTGGATGTGGACATATGCACCATACAACACACACACATGAACACACAGGGTGCCAGGTCTGACATGCATGGGTGCATGTCTACATGGGTGTGTGGTGGTCAACTGTGCCAGCAGGCTGTACAAGGGTAGACGATGGGTATACCTTGGCATCAGGCCACATGACAATGGTCTGTGGTTCAGGCCTGTAGTTACTGCATTTGCCCACACAGGTGGGTACTGCATCCCCCATCCAGTCACCTGGGTGACTACTGTGTGTGGCTAATGCTGTACACCACATGCTATGTATGTGTTCCTTAGTCCATGACATGGATGGTGTCTGGGATGTGCACACTTCCCACATGCATGTACAGTGACATGTGGAACTGTACCTGGGGTGTCTGGTCCATGTTGTGAACACAGATTATCATCAGATGTGCCAGTCTTGCCCACCTGTGGCAGGAACTGGTACTGAGCAGCAGGTTTACCCTTCACCTACATTGATGGCATGCCAACAGCATTCCCTGATGTCAAGTGTCATCTGTCCATACAGGACTTGTTGTCAGTCATGATATGTCCGTTGTGAGTCACATGTGACAGCATCACAGGTGGTGCAGGTGTCCATTGGGGAACATGGTAGAGGTGCACTGTCTGCATGTACGTGCATAATGGACAGATGGGTAGGGTGATATGCCCTCTGTAGCTCACTGCTATCACTGCATAGCTACTATCAGTGGCCAATATTGTTTACTACCCACATATTGGCTGCTACCTAGGCATGTGTTCATATGACACATGGGCTGAGTGTGTGCTCTGGGTAATAGTGGGGTTGCTAACTTGGATTGTCTGGCCTTGATGTCACATGTATGGGTATAGCTTTGCACCCCAACCTCCCAGCTAATTTACATCTGTTATCGCCATATGGTTGCCATTGTGATATATAGTAGGGCCACACAGAAGCAAAGGATTCCAGTAGAACTCACTGAAACCAACTCCGGATACAATGAAAGCCCGTAAACTGTCAACTTTATTAAGTGTTCACTTTAAAATCCACTTTTCCTCAAGACACCGTTGCTCAACTTCTTCAGATACAAAAAGGTGCACAAATTAAAAGCATATCAAAGCAATAAGTGTCATTTAAATTTAAAACTCCCCTCCCATGTGACTTTAATAGGTATAACCATTGGTTCTACTCACATGGCTAGTCAATAAATTATTCAGTAGACAGGTATATTGTAATTAAAACATATTGTCACTTGAGTTTCTAACTATGAATCCATTAAATCTCCAAGCTTCCCTATTCTACACATGTACTTGTAATTTAATGAATGTTACTTTACTACGCTAATTTGTAGTAAACTCTCAAACATATTATCGTACAATGTGTAGTCGGGTAATATGTCAAAACTCCAGATTTAAAAAAAAAAAAAAAAAAATTAACAGTACGTCCGATACTCAATGTACATTGTATCAACTGTGTCTACCAACAGTGTTGTCACTCCCAAACTTTGTATAAGACATTCACTTTCTAGCAAACAACAACGTAAAAATGTCAGAAATTAAATACTCTCACATCTTGTCTTCTGATACTATGCCTATGTCATTGAAAGGTTAAAAACCTGCATAATATTTAAAAACTGTGTGTATTAAAACCTAATATGTTAAAAACTAATAAAAGATTGAATAAAAAAGTTTTCTTACAATAGAATTATATATATATGTATGCTTTATT
>NC_056733.1:1017405066-1017417908 GCF_019279795.1 Protopterus annectens
GCACCCTGGTATGTACTGTGCACCATACCTCACAGGTATACACATCATTGCAGGATGTGTCTCTGTGTGTCAGGTGTGTTTCTGCTGTTTCTCACAGCCTCTGTGTGTTCCTGGATCACATGTGGACACATGTGTTTAGTGAATGCTTGATGTGTATTCACATATGTCATCATCAGTGGTGCATGTATGAGCAGTAAACTACCATTAGACCAACCACAGAGACAATGTACTGTACCTATGGTGAGTGTAGAGACCATTATTAGACCATTATTGACCATAACTGGGCCCTGGCTGATGTTGCTTGTGGTACACATAGGTTCATAGGTGAGTACTGATCTATTGGTCCTGGGGCCTACATATTCCCCTGTGCCCGTGTCAGGCTGTGGCACAAACATGCTACCCAGGGTGTATTCCCCATTCCCCATCCAATTGCCAAGTGTTTCTGTCAAGAGATCCAATGAGTAGCATTGCTTGACGTGTATGGGTAGTCCAATCTAGAGTGTGAGGATTCCCCAGGACAGGGCCCTATCCCTCCAGTATGTTCTGTGTAATGTGTTGATTAGGTTTAAGACCCTGGAGCATGTGTTAGCAGAGGGAGTGGGATGTCATTATATGTAGCATGTTCAACTGCTCTGTGTATGACATAGCTGTGTATGTTGGGCAGATGTCAGCTGTGCCTGGGCAATGTGCACTGGAGTGTAGCCACAGTTGTCTGAGATGGACTGTGTATTGCATATGTTTGAGGCTGGTAATCCCATTAGTGAGGTGTGTGCTGTGTCAGTGCACATGTACAGCATGCATTATGGGTAGGTGTGTTGGATGTGTACATGGCCTACACCTTAGCTATGACATGCACAGTGAATTGCCAAGCATAACCTTAAACCATACTCACCGGCATCTTGTCACTGCCTTGCTGGTATCCCAGAGGTACCTAGATTGACATGGGATAGGGTTGATGTCAGTGGCCACAGCTGTGGCATTGCTACAGGGTGGCTGCAATATTACAGTACAACAACAGCTGAAGTCCACAGTACTACAGTTTATGCATTACTGCTTATCGGTACTACACAGCAACATACCCCACATCTCACATATGCATGGTCTACCTGTACAGATGCATACACTACAGTACTCTACTGATATGCCCTGGAACTTTACCTGCATGCTCAATGTGTGGTGTGTGAGTAGCACCCACCTCCATGACTGTATAAGTCTGGAGCTCTTGTGGGCGGGCAGGTGCTACCAGGCTGATGAGCAGCTCCTTCACTCCGGTGAGGGGGAATGTATGTTATGCCCCCCCCCTGTTGCAAGGTGGTCACCCTACATGGCAGCTGCATGACAACGTACTTGCCAGTGCAGGTCACTACAATGGTAGCAGACCTGCTCATAACTACAGCTGTGCATCCCCACCTCATTCACCCTGCGGACCACATCAGTCCACATGGCTGTTCTCTCCTGCTGGTCCTTGCTTGTCCATGAGAACAACAGCTGATAGTTGTGGATGATGCTGGTGGTGATGATCTCCTCCTCAGCGGCACTGTAAGCGGGGTTCCTCAGGTGTGCCATACTCTCTGAAAGACATAATGATGGAAATATGTCTGAGCAACTCATATGTCAAGTTTACCTTAATACAGTACACATATCAGTCTCCCGCCACCATATCAGCTCCAACATAATGTTCACACTACGCTAGTGGTATGTGTCTGGTATGTGTACCATTGGGCCATATATTGTATTGTACAACACTTTCTGCTATGTGGTTATAGACATGCTCCTTGTGGGGACACTAGAGTTGCAGGGCTGTTACAGGGTATTTCACCTGCATGCCATTGCCACTGCCACTATGTTTCCACATATGCATGTGATAGGCCTGCTATGTGATTGCTACACATCTGCCATTCTGTAGCATTGGGGATATCTATGCATGCTGCTGGACATGTTCTGGGATTGTGTAGACTATTACAGCATAAATATGTTCCATGACAGTTACACACCAGTATGTGTAGGGGTTATTTGCCAGCAAGAACACCACTCCAACTTAATGTGCACATGTTACCAGTGCACATCACATCCGTGACCCACCATGGAACCTCATTATCTACTGTCCCATCACTACCTTCATGTGGGACCACCTCTGGGGATGGAGTCGCCCCCCCCCCCATGGAGCACACACAGACATGTGTCTGTCACCCAGTTAGGTCACGGGTATTGGGCAAAAGGAGCTCCACAGAGACATGGGGTATGTGCTACATCACCTGGAGGCATGCAGTACACATACACAAGGTTCGACATGCATGTCCCTCCTGCCCAGTGCACAGCCCAGGCACCTTTATGTCCATGTAGATGCTGTCATGACTGTCCATGGGTGGGCACTATGTTCACTTTGTTCCCATGTGGGGGCTCAATGGCCTCCACATTCCAAATGTAACTACCAGTCCACAGTCTTTAACCACCACATGTATCATATACCAGCCCTGTATGCTGTCTTGTTTGTCACCCAACCAGACCTACATACCAATATGTGCCTAATACTCTTCACCAACATATATATCCCACCATCTCATACAAGTGCAATGAATTCCCAACATGGGTTACACACCTCACTCCACACTGCATCTTGCAGCCATGTAGTGGTGTGTAGGTATGTTGTGTATTGCTGTGTGATGTTCTCTCACACATGTCATGACAGGGAAATGTATTGACATGTATATATATATATATATATATATATATATATATATAGGAGATATAGGTGTGTGTGTGTGTAGACATACATATACACACACACACACACACACACACACACATATATATATATGTCTGTATATATATATATATATATATATATATATATATATATATATATATACGGTTCTACCTGACATAGCCGAAACCACAACACCGACAACCACATCACCTTCACCACATATTCCACAGTCCATAAACAGGAAACCACACATAACCGACAACGAAATAACCGACGGTACACAAACACGAAACCCCATACACTGCACACACCACAATAACAATTATTAAAAACAAAACACATCCCCATTCCACAAACCACACACACAACACAAGCACACCAAAATCCTTACAAGCCCACACTAAACCTTACTCCCTAACCCTAAGGTCCGTCACTATCGCACACTTACCTACCCGCCTCCCTAACCCTAACTCACTTAACCCGCCTTTATCGCCTCCCTAACCCTAACTCACTTAACCCACCCCTATCGCTCCCTAACCCTAACTCCACTTAACCCACCCCTATCGCCTTCCCTAACCCTAACTCACTTAACCCACCCCTATCGCAACCCTAACCTAACTAACCCAATTCCCCTATCCCCACAGACCGTCAATCTCCTCACTTACCTGCCTCGCACCCTAACGTCCGGCCACTACCATATACCACACAGCCTTTCCCCATGTCGGCATCCTCGGCGTTGTGTTGTCATCCGTCGGTCGGTCTTCTGCATTGTCGACAGTTCTGCCGCGATTCGCGCAAGGCCGGTCTTCTTCTTTTCGATCTTCTGGAGCTCCGGATTCCGATGTCGGTCTTCTGCGCTGTCGACGAAGTCAGGTAGAACCATATATACACATATGTGCATATATGTGTAGATATCATTTTGTGTTGTTTATATACCTATATGAATGTATAACTGTCCGAGGTTCTGTATACATACACAGCTGTGAATATGTATCACACATATATGTATCTGTATGTGGGGTGCATACGACCATCTGGACCGCACTCATGTACCCTCTTTACCTCACAGCTGAACTGTTCAGCCTTGCTGCAACACAGATAGGTGTCACATGTGAACACAGACTAACATTAGGGGGGTATATATGGTGACAAACATTAGATAAGCATATTATACTGCTATGGCATTTGAGCATGCTATGCTACACTTTAACATGACTGTCCTGCAAGTGGTGTGGTCTCTCACCCATGTGTCTATCATGGCAGTATTAATGCCTCCACCAGTCATTGGCCACAGTAATTTGCAGAACGCATATATCATCGGTCACATTTTTGCCATTCACTGCTGGTCTGTACATTTGCCAGGTATGTCCCACTGACCACAGGGACTGACACTACTATCCAGTACAGTTGTTGAGCACAACATCATTACAGGAACAAGTACTGATGGCACATATACATCCTTTCACAGTATACATCCTATTATACTATTTCATATACTACATGCCAGTAAATGCATATCTGTTTCACATACCTGTTATGTTGTTTCCACTGTAACACAACCCCGAGCTTTGTGAACTTTCTTGCAGGTGTTTTTTTTTTTTTTTTTTCCTTTCTCTCTCACTCTCTCTCTGTCTCTCCAGTAGAGTGAATGAGCTGGTATGAATAGATTGCAGCATGCTTTTGTTGGTATTGCACATGATCAGGTTGTGGCCTCTGCACCAGTCAGTGTCCACCAGTTGTTAATTGCATGCAGCCTGCTGTGTAGTACTTCAGATAACCACTATCATGGTAACCCTGAATTATAAAGTGCTGCCTTCTGTGGGCATTGTCCCTTCACCTTTACAGTATGGATGACATCCTTCCTGTGTGTGGACATCAGTGTTACAGGCAGCAGGTAGCAATACCTCTTACAGCAGCACCTGCAGACATAGGGTGCATCCACATTTGGGTAAAGTTCCAGAACTACAGACAGCATGAGTAGTGCTGTTGTGTGCAATGTATCTTGCTGTTCTTACAGGGTTTCTGTGTACATGGTACTTTTTCATGGAATGTTGTCTGCCCGCATAACTCAACTGTGGGTCTATTCGTATGATACCAGGGGGATTGTCTGTTAGGTTTTGTCTGTGCACCACACAGGTATTGTCCCAGATATATCTGTGGCAGTCTGTCTGTCAAGTGCTATCAGTACATGGCTACATCCATTTGTATTTCAATGTCATATCCCTGCATAAGGGTATGCTGCAATGAATCCTGTAACACCAGCAATTCCCAGGGTGTGTAGCAGCAATAATGCAAATATGGGCCTATGCCCCTGCCTCAGTCCTCCACATATATGCCAGGCTTTGTCCTGCTGTGATACAGGAAGGGTTGTTAGGTAATGGCCTATCATTATTTACCGCTAGCATTACTGCTATCATCCCAGTCATGTCATGTCATGGACTCCCACACCAACTTTTGGACCAGGTCCATATATATGGGAGCAACAGCTTAAGAACACATATGTGCCCTTGTAAATTCCAGAGGTAAGTGTGTGGTACTCAGTGTTCCTTGCCCTTGTACAGCATTTTATGGGGGGGGGGTTCTATACCAGTTACCTAGGCTATAGCACCTTTTCAGAGATATAACTGTTAAGACGAGGGTCATTCAATATGATAGTGAGATGTTAGGTTAAGCAATGTTATGTACAAGATACTGTGACATTAACACAAGTGCTACTTTTCCCCCTAGGGCTTGACTACAGGATGTAATTGGAGGCTGCTGAGCTACATCTGTAATTGTTGATTGTTATGTATACTGAAGGCAAAACCTGTTTCTACTGTTGTACTAATTGAAGGCCTTGGCCTGGACAGCATAGTATGGTATATATACACATTGCTTGCATCTACCGCTTTGTGTGGGCCATGCATTCATGACTGATTACATATTTCAAACCTTATGTTTTGTCAGTACTGGCATACATTATTGTATAGTACAGGAATAAAGGTTATCTGTATATGCATACATGTGTGTCGTGTCATGTCCTTTGAATTGTGGGTAGGTATATGTTTAATGTCAGTATTCTCATTGGTGGGAATGGTTGCCACACTACACATTACACAGGTGCCAGTTGAAGGGCTTGTGGCTGAGGGATATACTTTGCATCCACACACTACTTCTACATATGTATGGCTGCTGATACCTTTTGTGTGTGTATATGTGTATGTACCTATATATATCTCATATGGCTATATCTTATAGATATATACATCTGTATATATATATATATATATATATATATATATATATATATATATATATATATATATATACATACATATGAACATATGTATTGTATCTATATAAAATGATGTTATATGATTATGTGTGAGTCATACATTAATATATATCTACATATAGCTGTCTATCTGTCTACATTTACAGATATATATCTGTCCAGATGTCCATGCATATTCGGCTCATATTTTGGCCTGTTCCTCATTCACTTGGCAATTGTCATGGATGATCGCAGCATTGAAGTCAGTAACTAGTGCCAACACTTTTGTGTTTCAGACTTCATCTCCTTCTAGATATGTGTACTAATACATATAACTGTGTAACTAGCAATATTTTTACGTGTATCAGAGCATTAGTTGACATATATTCCTATTTGTACCCACAGTGTGGCATACTTTGTCCAGACTTCTTGAATTAATAGGTTATGTGGTGTGATAATAATACATTCCCTGTACTGTTGACTGATTGTGATGCATATATTTGTGAAAACATCAGATTATGTATATCTGCCATGGTTTAGTGGTAAATCACTTTGTGTATGGAGTTCAGGGTCCTGGGTTTGAGCCTTGGAGATGCAGTTTATTTTGTTGCTGGGCAGAACAAGGGACATTGGCTACAGAGTGATTAAGGCACTTTTAAGCAGTTGTAAGTGGGTTTGCAGTTGTAAGCAGGTTTCCGCAGGTTTGAGCGATGGTAAGCACTGCCAATTGCCGCTTATGTTTCCTTACAGTCAGTTAGCTTCAAATTTCTCAACCTGTGTAGGCATAGCTTACCCTAGCGCAAACTCACGCAAACCCACTTACCGCTGCTTAATGGTGCCTACTGCCACTTACCCCCACACTAATTCCTTTAAAAGAAAAGAAAAAGGGGTTGATAGGACATTGGTGAAAAATGGGGCACAAAGAGGAAAATACAGTAGGGAACATAGCTAGGCATTTGCAGGAAGGGTATAGGAAAGGTCCATAGCTGCCCATTTCTTCTACAGCAACAGCTGTGGATATACACTATATTTGCAGGTAGATTTGGACCCTCAAACCCCTGGGGAGGGGTGAGGAAGACATATATTCATTGTGATGCCAATTAGACCAGATTACATGTGTCCAGTGGACAGGTGTGTGAAATGGACAGCTATGTGTGGGGCATGACTTTTTCGTGAGACCAGATTGCCCTTTTTTATTTTTTCAGGTGAGAGTGGGTTGTTGGGGAGTGGTAGCAGGTATATTTGGGGGGTAGGTTGGGTAAGTTAACAGACATGACACACAAGATGCATAAAGGGCTGTTATATGACACATATGGGGGTAAACACCTTGGACGGGGGTGTTTGGAAGTCACAGGCCCATGAGCCCCCAACTGGAAACAGTGGGACTGAGGTTCCCACCCATGGGCAGTCACCACTGCACCTTCATGGCCCCGAAGGTGGCTGTGCTGGGGGCTGTGAAGGAGGGGCAGGCTCACCCTCTAACAGCGTCACTCGGCCCTCAAGCTGGTGTAGCCGCTCATGATACTCCAGATCATGCTCCTTATGCACCATGGCCCAGACCTGTTGATGGGTGACAGGTTCCCCTCTGCACCCGCTCTGAGGGGGGCGAGCCCCATCCCCTGCAGTGGTTCCATCCAAAGGTATGTAGGACCCACAGAAGAGGAGGTCCCAGGCTGGGCCCCAGATGTGCTGGTGCCCGGTGCCATGGTCAGCTGAAGTGGGACTGGTGGGTCCGGTGGGACCGGCCTTCCCATATGAGCTGTGTTGTCACAGGTTTATGACAGATATGGGTTAGTGACAGTCAACAGCATTCAGGATTAGTTATAACAGCATGCATAGATATTCCCATTAACCCAACACACCAGATTTAACACAGTTGTAGAGCAAGTATAACACATGCATATATAGAACAACAGTGGCCATTACAGGTATATGCAGATTTCATTGATGGCAACAGACCACCAATATGGGTGTATTTTCACATAGCACATGCATAGAAAGAAATGTTAATATTTATACACCATTAGATCATATGTCCTAACAAAAGTGTGGAGTGTACACATACCAGTTGAGGAGTGTCATTGGGTTATTATGCACATATGGTAGGCGTGAGAGAGAGACGTCAATTAACAACTGATATATCCTTCTAGTTTACACAACATTCTTAGTCACTCCAGTGGTCTTTCCCTTAGATGTATTATTGCACTACACAATGGCCTTATATTGTACACTGGTATGTTTATAAGTTACTATATACGTGACCTGCATCTTACATACAGTCATGACAGGCTGCGGGTGTTAATGCAATATATTTATTTATTTATTTATTTATTTACATTTGTTGACTGGGAGTGTCCGACTGGACGTAGGTCCATTTTCAGCGGAGGCCCGGGGAGAATATATAGGTTCATAGGTTCATAGGTTGGTACTGGGCTATCTGCCCGAAGGCATATATTAGCCCAGCCAGGTTGTGCATTATTCACCACCCCTTTAGTAGTTCCCTAGACCTTTGTACTAGCAGCTAGTACCCTTGGCCCCTATCTAGTAGTGCTGTTGGTGTGATCCCTGGTGTGAACTTTCTGTTACCCATCCACTCATCAAGGTTCCTCTTGAAGATTGATAGTGAGGGGCTCTGTCTTATGTAGATCGGGACCCTGTTCCATAGTAAGGGAAGTCTCTGTGAAGGGAATCTATCCCTCCAGCATGTTCTATTCATTGTTGTGTTGAGGTTTATATCCTTAGAGCGTGTATGTTGAGTATTGTTGACATACACTTTAGGTGAGGTGCTAGAATGCCAGGTTTGTTTCCATATGCATTCTCTGACTATGTACACATTTGAATATCAGTTATATGTCATTGATAGCTGCCTAGATTTCTTGGAACATCACACTGGATTTTCAGGGGAACTGGGTACCAAGCTAGTGATATGTGCCATTTATCTGGACATGCTGGACAGATTGGAACAGTTGTGGGGTATGAATATGCATACACTTTACATTTTGAACATTCTAGCAAATTCTGTACTGTTATTGAGTGTAAGTATGCATACAGCTTTCTATCTGGTCATTGTATCACAATCTGTACAGTTGTGGGGTATGATTATGCATACAACTTAGTAGTACTCCCAGGATTCAGACCCCTGCTGTGTGTGACAAACTATTATAGCTAACATCACAGTACACTGTGCTATCAGGGAATTGATGTAAAGCCTTCAAGTGTTTTCTAAGTCTCCCTAACTTGTACAGTATAAACAAACTAGTTAAACTGTAAACTAAACACGAAGCAGAGGTCTTCAGGCACACTGGTCCAACACAAAGAAAGTGTACGAGTGAACAAGTAAAATAGATTTAATTAATAAAGTGCTTTTCATTGCCTTACTTAAGGCAACTTCTTCAGATTTCAAATTACATTCAACAAGCCCGTTTAAATAGCATTTCAATAACAAGCAGGATCATCATGTGATCAAGTTTTAACTAATCACCTTTCACATGAGGGCTTCAAAAATTCTATAAAAATATTAATATATCATCTGAAAAAACATTATATTTACTTATAAAGATCATCACTAAACACATCTACTTGCACCTATGTGCCAAGTATAAAACATGTATATATTAAAAAATGTGTATATACAAACTGTTAAAAGATAAAAAAAACATGTAAACCATAATATATATTCATTATTATAACAAATTCCCTAATACTGACTCAACCAGTGTGAATGATACTTTCCATAGGTGCAATCAGTAAGTGGTGAAAGCAAGGCTCAGGTATTATATATTATCTTTTTAAACTCCTCAGTTTTAAAAGACGTTTAATGTTACAATGATCGTTTAGCCCTGGTTCACAAAAAGCATTGTTTTTTATTTGCCATGAAAGTTCAAGCTCCTCAAGTAACAAGTTAAAGGGCCCACCCCGAATGTTGTATTGAATTTGATCAATAGCTTTAAAAGTAAAATTATGACTAGGATACGTCAACTTATGTCTAGCAAGAGCGTTGTCACTTTTATTAGTGTTCATGGCATAGATGTGTTCATATATTCTATCTCTGAGCCTTCGCTCAGTTTTCCCTATGTAGAATGCTTTACAAAGGGAACAAAAAGCAACATAAGTCACCATTTTTGAGTTGCAATTTAGATTGTGTTTCATATAAAATTTCCTACCACTAATGTTAAATGTGTAACCTATATTAATATATTTACACATATTACAACATCCACAACTAGTCATACCTACCAATCTATGTATGTTATTGTAATTGTGAACTTCTAATATATTTTTTAAGTTGTTACCCCTCCTAAAAATAATTCTTGGTCTCAGATTTAATTTCTCCACCAATAATTTATCTTGTTTTATCAGTTCCCAGTTCTTAAATAGTACACTTCTTACCATCATACTATCACTGCTAAATGTTGTGATGAAACTGTATTCAAAATTCTCTTCCTTATTTAGTTTGGTGATCTGGCTGCTACTCAAGCTATCGCTATTTAATTCTAAATTTGAAGGACTATGGTTTAGTATGTCAGACGTTGCTTCATTCCCTAAAATCGGTTTCAAGAGACCACTAGTCCTTTTACAGTAAATTTCGTCTGAAATTGACTCAATTAAGGACAGAGGGTACCCTCTTTGTTGGAACATACTGGTTAATAAATTGCATTCATCAAAAAAGTCAGATTCCCGAGACACCATTCTAGCAGCCCTAACCATTTGACCTTTAACGATGGATCTCTTTTGTGGATTGGGATGGGAGCTAGAAAAATGCAAAAATGCATTGCAATATGTGTCCTTATGGTGTATTCTTGAAAAATACTGTTTTTTCACCTTGTCCTTAGACAAGTGTACATCGAGGTAGTCTATACAGGTTTCCTGAAAGTTGTATGTGAATCTAAGGAAACTTGTTGTGGAATTAAAATATTCCATCATTTTAATTGCAGAGTCCGAATTGCCTCTATACATAATAAAAATGTCATCAAGGAACCTAGTGTAATACAGGATGTTGCCCATGCAGCTAAGATTGTTGAACACATAATTTTTCTCCCAGTATGCCATCACTGTATTGGCAAAACTTGCCCCACAGGGTGACCCCATAGCTACCCCCGGGCTTATTGAATGTAATTTGAAATCTGAAGAAGTTGCCTTAAAAATGGGCATGTATAAAAAGCGCTTTGGCCAATTAAATCTATTTTACTTGTTCACTCGTACACTTTCTTTGTGTTGGACCAGTGTGCCTGAAGACCTCTGCTTCATGTTTAACTTGTACAATATAACTGACCTCTTGGCAGTTCCAACATTGTTATGCAGGACTTCATGCCCATTTTATCTGCATACCACGGTGTGGGTGACACTGTTTAGGATACAACATTACTATTTATAGTATGGAACAGATTGCCAGCATATGAGAGAAGAGTAAACAGAAGTACTCCAGGGGTTATACTTTTATTCACAGACTATTACACATTTATTTCTACTGGTACAACACTTTCTAAGGCTCTTATATTTATTTGTTGGCATGATGGCACATGCAGACTGATTTACTACCTGCCTCGGATGATAGCCTTTCGCAGCCAGCATCATCGGGCTTGCTGGTTCGCAGCCCACTCATCTGCCAGCTGTCGAGGAATGCAGTGATGGTTTTAGCCATACCTATCCATGGTATACACAAGCTAGGCAATTATTTACTACTTAGTAGAATGAGTACTTGGTCCTGGGGCATTGGGCATCTGCCAAGACTCCTGGATCCACTGTTCCAGTACATCCTCTCTCCACCACTTCAGGTCAGCATGGTGGTGCCTGACCTGCTCACCAGTCCAGGGGATACCTGTGGCACTGGTGAGTCATGGGCAAGATTGCATCCCAGGCCTCCATTTTATACTGTGAACCCTGGTACTGGCCACCTGTAGTAGTCTCTCTGATCATGATGTTTTACTAAGAGCCTAGTTACCCATGATTTTTGACTCCTGGATACTCTAGTGCTGCACTTCTAAAATGCCACGCCTTCACCCAATATTCAGCCATTCTGCCTGCAGGTAGGAAGCGCAACCAGTTATGGGTAGTATTCGATAGGCTGTGGGGTTTAAATGCAGACATTATCACTTGCACTTCCCGTGATTGGCCAGTTTTGAAAAGGCTAAGCTATGGGCGAGACCTGCTTATATGATGTTAACACAACTGGCAGATTGAACTGGGTCGTCTA
This sequence comes from Protopterus annectens, assembly GCF_019279795.1. Classification (NCBI taxonomy): domain Eukaryota; kingdom Metazoa; phylum Chordata; order Ceratodontiformes; family Protopteridae; genus Protopterus; species Protopterus annectens. The sequence goes on from NC_056733.1 coordinate 1,017,417,220, forward strand.
CACATTGCTTTCAATACCTACTAACTTGAGCTGTGCTGTGGTTAGCCTTTGCTTAATGGTTACTTAGCACTATGTTTGCCATTTGCAATGATTTATTCTTCTTTTATTACAAGTTATATATGTGTCTGGTATCCATGATTCAGCGTATGTTACATACACTGTATACATCACGATAACACTTCCAATCTATGCTTACTGCAGTACTCCGAGTTCACATATTATATGTTCTGTGATTATCATCAACATCACACTGTACATAGATGCAGTTCACATGCTTGGTTTGAGTTTTCTGTGGTGAGGCTTGGTTTGCTGATACCTCATGCATAACTATTGCTATGATGGCTTGGTGGTTAACTGCTGTTACTATAGTGTACAGGGTCCTGAGTTTGAGCCTTGCAGAGGCAGTTTATTTTGTTGCTGGGCAGAACATGGCCAGTTGGATCCAAAGTGATTAAGGAGCTTTAAAGCAGTTGTAAGTGGGTATGCGTGCACGACGGTAAGCATTCTTACATTCAGTTAGCTTCTAATTTGCTTAATCTATGTAGGCAATGCTTACCACGCTGAACAATTTGTCGCATGAACCGCCTTTACTACTGCTTATTTGTGCTTAAAAGCTGCTTACTAGTGCCCTTATTCATTATGAGACACTGACACTTCACATGTGCATTTCATGCAGTATTCCAGTTCAC